>NC_139654.1:30078828-30083828 GCF_951799395.1 Argentina silus | reverse complement strand
TGACGCGTCATAAGGTCCTCATCAGACACATGCGAACTCTCTGCTACGAGTAACGCACAGCTCACCGGGACTATAGGTTTCGGGACAACTTTACCTGTCTCCTTACCTGCTCCTAACTCCTCTCTGGAGTAATAACATTTCAACATATTTACATGACAGGTGCGAGTACCTCGCCGTCTCTTAGGTGTGCTGATAACATAATCTGTGTCACTAAGACACTCACGGATGTCGTAAGGACCAGAGAATTTCGCTGACAGGGCAGAACCAGGGATAGGTAGTAAAGCCAGAACTTTATCACCGATCTGAAACTGTCTGGGAACAGCAGAGCGATCGTAATGACGCTTCATCACCATTTGTGACCTGGCGAGAGCCTCTTTGGCAATGGCATTGGCATGATGCAAACGCTCACGAAACTGACGAACATGATCTAACACATTCCTCTCAGCAGCGGAGTCGGCAGACAAAAATCACTCTTGCAGTGACTGAAGCGGACCGCGAGGTGTGTGGCCAAAGACCAGCTCCGCAGGACTGAATCCTAGGGACTCTTGGACAGCTTCACGGGCTGCGAATAACATGAATGGCACACCCTCATCCCAACTCTTTCCAGCTTCCAAACAGTACTTTCGGAGCGTAGCTTTTAACGTCTGATGCCACCGTTCTAATGCACCCTGACTTTCAGGATGGTAAGCACTGGAAACGATGTGATGTACACCTAAAATCTTCAGTTCCTGCTTGAACAGTTTAGACTGGAAAGTTGTGCCTTGGTCAGATTGGATCACACGGGGTAGGCTAAATGTGGAAAAGAATTTAGTTAATGCTTTCACCACTGAACTAGTGGTTATGTTACGCACTGGGACAGCTTTGGGGAAACGAGTGGCTGCGCACATAATGGTGATCAAGTATTGATTCCCACTTTTGGTTCTGGGCAAAGGACCAACACAGTCAACTATTACCCATTCAAATGGCTCTCCTATGGCAGGTATGGGATGCAACGGGACGGGGGGAATAGGTTGATTCGGCTTCCCTGCCAGCTGGCATATATGGCAACAGCGACAGTATCTCGCTACATCAGCTTTTAACCCTGGCCAAAAGAAATGCCTCAGGATCATCTGAGGTTTTGGTAATACCCAAATGTCCTGACCACTGACTTTCATGAGCTACTGATAAAACATGTTGCCGGTACTCAGCGGGAACAACTACCTGATAGACAGAATTCCATTCACCACCATCAACTACGGAAGGAGACCATTGACAAACCAAAACACCCTTATCAAGTAAATAGACAACCTTTTTCTCTTTTTTACTGCTGACACTCACCACTTCGGAGAAATACTTCGATAACGTAGGGTCAGCCCCCTGCGCAGCGCGCAGACGCTCACGGGTCACTGGAAGGGACGGGTTGAGATTAGCAGAGCGCACTGACTCTGTAACGTTCTCCCCAGGAGAAACTGAAACACCCTCCATCTCACCCTCTCCTGAAAATGCTCGCATTAACACACTGTCAGCAAGATAAACATCACTATCCTCAACCTTCTTTCTATGTGATTGCGCGCGAGTAACTGCACACAAAGGAAACAGCTCCGAGTGAGTCGGTTCCACCTCACCTAATTCGCTAAACTGCGGCGAGTCTAGTACTTCTAGGGTAGGAGTTACCTTATCCCCAGCTATATCATTTCCCATCAAAAGTGTGATACCACTAATAGGCAGCGCTGGACACACAGCGACAGGAAAGAAACCTGTAACTAGCTCTGATTTTATATGTACTCTGTGTACGGGCCGAGGGATATAACCCATCTCAATCCCACGCAACATTGCGCCATAGCCACACGCAGACTGTTCTGTAAACGGCAAGGCACTGGACAAAATTACAGAGTGCGAGCCACCAGTGTCTCTTAAAATACGCACCGGGCGCTGATCGTGAGCTTCGCCTGTCAGTGAAACCAAGCCCTCAAATACAAATGGGTTAAAACATTTATCCACGTCGGTAGCAGTAGACTCCGTGTTAAAACATGACTCTACCTTGACCAATCCGACGCCCTTTGGATGCGATCCCCTCTGAGAAGATAGCTGCTCTTTGTTTTTAAGTATGCAATTCGAAATCACATGTCCAGATTTATGACAATAAAAACACTGCCTATCTTCTTTCTTTGGATTGTGTGTCTTAAAGGAAGAAGTGTGCACAGCCGTGTGTCGAGCAGGACGAGACTTTTCAGCAGAGACTGACGGGAAAACAGTCTTATGAGTCAGTATATACTCGTCGGCCAGCACGGAAGCAGAAGAAAGTGAATTTACTTTTTGTTCGTTCAAATAGACAACAATACGATCTGGCAAGCACTGTTTAAATTCTTCTAAAATAATTAACTCCCTCAGTGCACTATAATCAGTAGCCTTGCACGCACTGCTCCACTTATCAAAAAAAGTTCCCTTTTCCCTAGCGAACTCAGCGAAGGTCTGTGTCGGGGCTTTTCTAAGATTTCTACATTTCTGCCTATAAGCTTCCGGCACTAATTCATAGGCACGCAAAATAGCGGCTTTTACTTGCTCATAATCTAAACTATGCTCAATGGAAAGTGCAGTTACTGCCTCCTGAGCTTTACCAGAGAGTTTGCATTGCAGTAACAGGGCCCAAACTTCAACTGGCCAAGTCAATGCGGAAGCGATGCGTTCAAACGCATTAAAATAGGAATCCACTTCGGTCTCTTTAAATTGTGGAACTAATGCAATATGTTTGCTGACATCGAAAGGTTTGTGGGATGAAGTGGTGGAGTAGGGCGACATGTGTGCAGCCTGGCTCTCCCTCTGGGACTCAAGCTCCAACTGCCGTATTCTCACAGCTTTTTCAACTTCAAGTCTTGTCAATTCCAGCTCATGCTCTCTGACCATGGCTCTTTCCTGGGCCTCTAACCTTCTCGTCTCTGCCCTTTCCTGGGCCTCCATCTGGAGACAAGCAAGATGCATCTTCTGCCTCTCCATGTCTCCGGGGGACCCAGTACTGACAATTGGTGAAGGATCAAATTGAGGCAAGGTGATATGCGTAATGGGGTTTTAAACAGCTCACCTTCCACTCCCCCAACTGTCTCATCCTTATCAGGATCAGTTTTGTGCTTGGTCTGACCTGCCGTCGCACCAGCCTCCAACTCAGGAACCTCTCCCTGAGCCAGCACAACAAGACCTTTTTCCACCAATTCCTCCACAATTAGAGCTTTTAACTCCTTCTTAACCATACGTTTGGGAAATTGGAGACCAAAGTGGGTTGCTATTTGGACCGACTCATCTTTCCTACAAACATCGATTTGCTCGATGGTAGGCTTGGTCATAAACTGTTCTATATAAAATGATGCCATCTCAAAAAGACAATTCAAACTCCTAGCCACTAACAACTTTTTTGGTTCCAGGAAAATCCTTTAACAGATTAAGATGTATCCCGGACGAGCCCCCATTTATGTTATGACCCTAGCTCGCTAGGGAAAAGAGAAGCAACATAAACCCGATGGTGTGGGTAAAATTAAAGTTATTTATTAACCAGGAAATTTCAAATGTCTTTTATGTTACACTACAACGAAAAGGAGGCAAATTCCCTATGGGCGCAGGGGAAATCAAAGAAACAAATAAACAATAACCACAAAAGAAAACTGGACTCCAAAAAGAGTGAGTCCCTGCTCCTATGTGAGCTAAATAAAAGTAAATACCAATAAACCAAAACCTCACTAACTAAACAACAATCTCAAACAAAAGTACATAAACCCACAGTCGCCCCTTGCCCTAGTGTCTCTAACATTAACAAACTACGTGACAAGGTGACTTTATGTGAATCAGTGAAATACTGTTACCTGTTCCTCAACCTAAACCTCCTCAAAATCTCTCACACACATCAACAAATATCCCTATATGGATGATCACTAAATACACGAAACAAGATCCAAATCAAACAAATACAAGCAAGGTGGTGAGCGAGCACAGCTCCAGAACACTGACTCAGCAGGCTTTTTTATAGTCCATGTGGCTTGGGCTGATTGGTGGAATGGTGATTGGATCAACCAGGAAGTGGGCGGAGCTTTCGGACCATGGACCATATGGAGCCTGTTGCACAACATTAAGGAGACAAACACAGAACACACACAACAACAAACACAGACCCGGGCGGAGCGTAGCTGCGACCGTCACACACACACACACACAGAGACACAGAGAGACACGCAGACACAGAGAGAGACACAAACACACACACACACACAGACACACAGACACAGAGAGAGAGAGAGACACACACACACACAGACACACACAGAGAGAGACACACAGACACAGAGAGAGAGAGCGAGACACACACACAGACACAGAGAGACACACAGACACATAGAGAGAGAGAGAGACACACACACACACACACACACACACAGACACACAGAGAGAGAGAGAGACACACACACAGAGACACACACACACACACAAAGAGACACACACACACAGAGACACTCAGAGAGAGAGAGACACACACACACACAGAGACAGAGAGAGAGAGAGAGAGACACACACAGAGACACACGCACACACACATATATATATATATATATATATATATATATATAGAGAGAGAGAGAGGGAGACAGACAGAGAGAGAGAGAGAGCCACACACACACAGAGAGAGAGAGAGAGAGAGACACACACACATACACACAAAGACACAGAGAGAGACACACACACACACACACAGAGACACACACAGAGACACACACACACACATAGAGACACAGAGAGAGAGAGAGAAAGAGAGAGAGAGACACACACACACACACAGAGTGAGAGAGAGAGAGACACACACACACACACAAAGACACAGAGAGAGAGAGAGAGACACACACACACAGAGACACACACACAGACACACCACACACACAGAAACACACACAGACAGAGAAACACAGAGAGAGAGAGAGAGAGAGAGAGAGAGAGACACACACACACACACACAGAGAGAGAGACACACACACACACACAGA
>NC_139654.1:29361605-29364105 GCF_951799395.1 Argentina silus | reverse complement strand
ACGTCGTTCCATTTTTTTGGGAGATTTACGTGATACACCTGCAAGCTATCCCCCCGGTCCGAGCATACTACCTCGTAATCCACGTCCCCCATGCGACGTGTGACCACAAACGGCCCTTGCCACTTCGCTAGTAATTTCGTGCTGGAGGTGGGTAACAGTACGAGCACCTTATCTCCAGGTGTAAATTCTCGTAGGGTAGTTCCCCTGTCGTACAGTCGCTTTTGACGCTCCTGGGCTTGCAGCAAATGCTCGCGTGAGATAACCCCTAGGGCGTGGAGCTTTGTGCGCAAGTCCAGTACGTATTGAATCTCATTCTTACTGTCGCTAGACCCTTCCTTCCAATTTTCTTTAAGAAGGTCTCGGACACCCCGGGGCTTATGCCCGTAGAGTAATTCAAATGGGGAAAACCCGGTGGAAGCTTGGGGGACTTCCCGTACCGCAAACAACAGGGGATCTAGCCATTTATGCCAATTCCGACTAACCTCGTGTACAAACTTCCGAATCATTGACTTCAAGGTCCGATTGAACCTCTCACAAAGGCCATCAGTGGCCGGGTGGTAGACACTGGTTCGAACCGCCTTGATGTTCAACAAGCCATACAGTTCTTTGAGGGTGCGTGACATAAAATTAGTGCCCTGATCGGTGAGAATCTCTTTCGGGATTCCCACACGGGAGACTACTTGAAACAATGCCTGCGCTACACTCCTGGCAGAGATATTGCGCAGCGGTATTGCCTCAGGGTATCGGGTTGCGTAATCTATCAAGACCAACACAAATCGATATCCCTGTGTACACCGATCAAATGGCCCGATAATATCCATGGCTATGCGGTCGAATGGGTTCTCGACCAATGGTAAGGGCCGCAAGGGGGCCCGTGGAATGGCTGGGGGATTTACCAACTGACATTCGCGACAAGAAGCGCACCACCTACGCACCTCTGCCCGAATTCCCGGCCAAAAAAATCGAGCCATTATACGGTTTAGTGTCTTATCATACCCTAAATGGCCCGCCATGGGGTTGAAATGAGCTGCCTGGAAGACCATTTCCCGGCGGCTACGGGGAACCAACAACTGGGTTACTTCCTCCTGGCTATGTGAGTCACGACTTACTCGGTACAACTTGTCTTGACTTGTCGCTGATAATCGCGAAATAGGGGTGGGCGCGTACTGTGTCCGGCCGTACCAAAGTACCATCAATCGCTATCACTTGGTCATAGGCCGATCGTAGGGTCTTGTCACGAGACTGCTCGAGGGGGAAGTCACCTAGCAGCGGATAGTTCGACAGGGAAATCTCGGGTTGAGACCCCCCCGCCGGCTCCGGCTCCTCGGCAGTGTCGCGAGGCGCCGCCTCAGCACAGAGCACATTACACGCCTCACACCTCCCTCTCTGTCGTGCACGCACCCCGGTAGCCCTCTTTACCGCTTGAGGAAACCCCTCCCAATCTACACCCAGAATAAGGGGATGCGTGAGGCGCGGGCTAACCGCCGCCTGTACACTATGCTTTTTCCCATCAAAATGAATTTCGATAGCGACCACAGGGTATTCGTGAATGTCCCCATGCACACACTTCACCAACATCCTCGATGCCTTTAACAATGCCCCCGGCCGAACCAGGCGCTCCTGGATCATGGACTGCATGCAGCCCGAATCCAAGAACGCCTGGTGCGTATCATGTTGTATCCTTACCGGAACACGATACGCCGCTCCTGGTCCGGGGGGAGGGCCCGGTATGTTGCCGATGCGGATGACCTGCCCCACCTCCCTCACTGGGAACTCTGCCTGTACATGGCCTGGCCGTCCGCATCGCCAACACACCCCCCCTTTCGCTCGGGGTGCTTCCTGTGGGGCCAGGGCTGGTTCTCGACATGCCTGCCCCTGCCATCTCGTCCTCGGGGCGGGCGCCGGTCTCTCCTCCTCCGGCACCATGGCTCCTTCCGGGCGCCGGTTGGTCGCCGGGGCTCCTGCGGCGGGAGGGAGAGATGGTCCTCCGCCAAGGTAACGGCGGCCGCGAGATTCTGGGGCCGGTGGTACTGGACCCAGGCGGCGGTCCGGGCCGGGAGCCCCGTGAGGAATTGCTCCAACACCACCCAGTCCCCGACCTCCACCGCCGCGCGCTGTCCCGCAGCCGCTGGGCGTAGGCAAAGGGCCGGCTCCCCTCCTCCATCGTCAGGGCCCGGAACCGGCGACGGTGTTCCTCCGGCGTGAGGCCCAGGCGGTCTCGAATTGCCCGGGCCAGGGACGGGTAGTCCCGTTGGGCGGCCGCTGGCAGGCTGGGGGCAGCGAGCTGCGCCTCACCTGACAAGAGGGGCAGCAGATGGTGTGCCCACGCGCCGTCCGGCCACCCCGAGATCCTCGCCGTCCCCTCGAACACCGCCAGGAACGCCTCCGGGTCGTCCAGGTCCCCCATTTTCTGGAGGTGGACCTTGGGGGGACCTTGTGCCGACCCGGGCGCCGGCCCCGTCTTGATGGCCCCGACGAGCTCCAGGAGGAGGGTACGGTC
>NC_139654.1:29116605-29354105 GCF_951799395.1 Argentina silus | reverse complement strand
AGTAAGGCCTCTTCTAAAGCACCCAGTAAGGCGTCTAGTAGCGCTAGTAAAGCCTCTAGCAAGAAAAGTAAATCGTCAAGAGCGTCAGTAGCACACATACAGGCTGAGGTGGAACGAGCTGGTTGAGAGCACAAGCAGAGGCTCTACAAGAGAAACATGCTCTTGACCTTGAGGAAGCCCAGTTAAAAGCACGAAGAGAAACATTGGCAGTAATGACTAATTTGGCTGTAGCAGATGCAAAGGTGCAGGTTTTCACATCACTGGAACCGCAGACACATGATTGCAGGTCTCACGCTGAATCATGCAGCTCAGTTACATCTTCATCTGGAATGTCTACAGATTTCATACCGCCTGCAACAGTTCAAAAGCCTCAGAGAATACAAAAAGTATCTCCACCTGCTTTACCCCTGTCATTGTCTCCAGATAATTTACGTCAACCATTAACAGCAAGAGTTAAAAGAGAGGTGAAAATTCCAAAACAAATTTACAATCAACCTGACTCTGGCAGCAGTGCTCTTGCTGAAGTGATGAGAAAGCAAAATGAGATTACTGAAATGTTAGTAAAACAGCAGAGATTATCTCTTCTTCCATCTATAGAGATTCCCGTTTTTGATGGTGATCCTATGAAATTTAGATCGTTTATCAATGCATTTGAGCAAGGAATAGAAAGTAAAACTGACAACATGCAGGACCGGCTTTATTATTTAGAACAATTTACAACTGGACAGCCCAGAAGCCTTGTGCGGAGTTGTATGCATATGAATCCACAAACCGCTTATGAAGAAGCAAAAGGGCAGCTTGAATGGAACTTTGGAAACCAAGTTAAAATAACTTCTGCGTTTATGGATAAGGCTCTGAATTGGTCAGTTATAAAGCCAGATGATGCTTCAGCTTTACGGTCCTACACATTCTTCCTGAGAAGCTGTTTTAACACAATGGACGACGCCGGTTTTGTTGAAGAGCTGGAAAATTCAACCAATATGAGGGCTCGTGTCAAAATTGCCTTTCAGATTTCGTGATGAATGGCGAATGGTCGTTTGCAATATAAGAGAGAAGCACAAAGGCAGAGCTAGATTCAAAGACCTACTGGAGTTCCTTGAAAAGCAAGTGAGGGCTGCACTAGACCCTGTCTTTGGTGAGACCCTGAACCCAAAAGAAAGGGTAACTGGGAAAGCAACAAAACCAGCTTACAAACCTAAAGGCAGTAGCTTTGCTACCTCTATTGCTCCAGTGTCCGAACAGGCCAATAGCAAACTTAAATTGGACAATGGCCAGTCAAATTCTGAATGGAAATGCTCTTCAAACTCAGTGCTTGTTTTGTAAGAAAGACCATTCCATGGAGATGTGTGGCTCATTCAAACAAAAACCCAATAAAGAAAAGATAGAGTTCATCAAGACTAATGGACTATGCTTTGGCTGCTTAAGAAAAGGGCACATGAGTAAGAGCTGCCCAACACGTATGTCATGCTAGACTTGTCATAAGAATCACCCAACAGTCCTTCGAGAGTCCTTCGAGAGTCTAAAGAAATTCCCAGACTATCTTGGATAAAAATGGAGTCTAAAGAAGCATCAATGTCAAGTGCTCTGGTTTCCTTAAATTCAGAGAGCCATACTGGGGCCGGATTGAAAGAATGTGCACTGTCTGTCATCCCAGTAAAGGTGAAATTAGATAAAGGAACCAAAGTTGTGGAGACCTATGCCTTTCTCGATCCAGGCAGCTCTGCAACGTTTTGCACTGAGGCGCTGATGATGCAGTTAAATGCTAATGGAAAGAAAGTTGAAATACTGCTTAAAACAATGGGGCAGGAAAGACCTGTAAGTAGCTATAAGCTGTCTGGTTTGGAAGTGGCTGCTTTAAAAGAAAACGTATATCTGAGATTGCCTGATGTGTACACCCAAAAGTCAATCCCTGTCACCAATGAGAACATTCCTAAAGAGGAAGATTTAAGAAAATGGCCTTACTTAAAGGTTGTGGAATTAACACCAATAGATGTGAGCATTGGGCTGCTTATCGGTGTGAACACTCCTAAAGCACTGGAACCTTGGAGAGTAGTTAACAGTGAGGGTAGTGGGCCCTACGCTGTGCAAACTCGTCTTGGGTGGGTCATCAATGTGGCTCAGTCCTAGTATAGATAGTAATGGACACAACACTGCTTCTGTTCAAGTTAACCACATCTCTATATGCAATTTGGAATAAATGTTTGTCAGGCAGTACAATCAAGATTTTTCTGAACAGCATTATGAACATACAGAAATGTCTGTGGAAGACAAACAGTTCATGGATATCATGTCAAAATCAGCAGTACACAAAGAAGGCCATTACCACTTGAAATTGCCTTTTCGAAGGTCAAATGCCCAACAACAAACAGGCGGCCCAGCAGAGGGCGCAATACCTGCTAAGAAAGTTCAAGAAAGTTCATCATAAAATGATTGGATACAAAGAGTTCATGAATAATGTGATGGCAGAAGGACATTCAGAGATTATACCACAGGATCAGCTGAAACAGGAAGAAGGAAAAGTGTGGTATATACCACATCATGGTGTCTATCACCCTCATAAGAAAACCTTGCGTGTGGTGTATGACTGTGCCTCAACTTTTGCTGGAACCTCATTGAATAAAGAGCTCCTACAAGGGCCCGATTTGACAAACACCCTGCTAGGAGTGCTCATTCGCTTTCGCCAAGGTCCTATTGCCCTCATGACAGACATTAAAGGAATGTTCTATCAATTCAGAGTGGCTGAGGAAGATGTTGATTATCTCCGTTTCCTCTGGTGGCCTGATGGTGATATCACCAAAGAGCTTACTGAGCACAGAATGTTAGTTCACATCTTTGGAGCAGTGTCCTCCCCCAGCTGTGCCACATATGCCCTGTTAAAGACGGCTGATGACAACCAACATCTGTACCCAGAAGAGGTAATCAATACAATCAAACAGAATTTCTATGTGGATGATTGCCTTAAGTCTGTTTATTCCAGAGGGCAGGCGATATCTCTGTACCAACAACTTACTGAGGTATGCGCCAAAGGGAGCTTCAGACTCAACAAGTGGGTCTGCAATCATCATTCTGTCCTTTCTGAGATCCCTGAAGAAAACAGAGCTCAAGGTGTAAAGACACTGGACCTCAGCCGGGACCAGCTCCCCATGGAAAGAGCGTTGGGAGTACAATGGGATGTTGAACGGGACGTCTTTACCTTCAGCATTATGGACAAACACAAGCCACTGACAAGACGTGGCATTCTGTCTGCTGTTAGCTCCATATATGACCCCAAGGGCTTCTTAGCTCCAGTCATTCTCCCTGCAAAGCAGATTCTGCAACATCTGTGCAAGATGAAGTTTGGATGGGATGAGGCAATTCCAGTAGATACGGCACAAGCTTGGCAAAAATGGGTGGATGATTTAGTTCTGCTTAATACATTTAGCATTAGTAGATGTTTCACACCCAAAGATTTTGGGGGAGATCACAGTGGCACAGCTGCATCACTTTTGTGATGCCAGTGAGGCTGGATTTGGTGCTGTGTCATACCTTCGGCTGTCAAATAGCAAGCAAGAAGTGTGTGTTGCCTTTGTTATTGGCAAAGCAAGAGTGGCACTACTTAAACAAGTCACCATACCCCGTCTGGAACTCGCAGCCGCAGTTTTAGCTGTGCGCTTAGACAAGATGTTGTCAGCTCATCTAGAGCTTAACCTGAGTGAATCAATCTTCTGGTCAGACAGCATGACTGTTCTAAAATACATAGCAAACACAACAACACGGTTTAAAATCTATGTGGCCAATAGAGTGTCCTTCATTAGAGCACTGTCCAATGTCACTCAGTGGAGACACATTAACACCAAACTGAATCCTGCTGATGCAGCCTCTCGGGGCATGAAGGTAGGCCCTTTCCTTAAATTTCCAACCTGGATCAGCGGCCCGGATTTTCTCATGAAACCTCAGTGTCAGTGGCCTGCGGTCATGGATGAAACACCTGTCCATCTAGATGCTAATTCAGAGGTGAGGGATGAGATCCTTTCTTGTGCAGCTGTATTGGAGCCAGAGATGTGTCCTACCACTAAGTTGCTGATGTACTTTTCCAGTTGGACAAAGCTCAGAAGAGCCGTGGCATGGATCTTAAAACTTAAGGAAAGGCTTCAACTGAAAATAAAGGAAAAACAAAATATAAAGAATACGCCCTGTGGAAATCAAATCTGTGTTAAACAAGAAAATAAGTGGAAACCTCAACTCACAGCAGATGACCTGTCTTTGGCAGAGGAAGCCATTGTACGCTTTGAGCAGAGAAGATATCACGGAGACGAAATGACTGCCTTGAGCTCTGGTGCTGTTAAGAAGTCAAGCCATCTGTACAAGCTTGATCCGGTTGTTGCTGAGGGAATGTTGAGAGTGGGTGGGAGGTTGAGCAAGTCGGCCTTACCCGAAGAATCAAAGCATCCTGCAGTTTTGCCAAAAGCCAGCCATGTTTCAAAGCTTATTCTTCAACATGTACATGAAAAGGTTGGTCATAGAGGAAGAAACCACATGCTTTCCACCCTCCGTCGTCGTTACTGGATCCCGCATGCCAACTCAGCAGCTAGAAAGGTTATCAGAGAGTGCATGGCGTGCCAACGACAACGGCAAAAACCAGATGAGCAAAAAATGTCTGATCTTCCTGCTGACAGAGTCTTAGCAGATCTTCCACCATTCACACATGTTGGCGTGGATTACTTCGGACCAGTGGAAGTAAAGAGAGGCAGGAGCTTTGTAAAAAGGTATGGAGTCCTGTTCACCTGCCTTACTTGTCGTGCAGTCCACCTGGAGGTGGCGCATTCTCTTGATACAGATTCCTGTATAAATGCAATAAGAAGATTCATTTGCCGCAGAGGGCAAGTTAAGGAAATCCGGTCAGACAATGGAACAAACTTTGTCAGCTCAAATCGTGAACTAAAGCAAGCCATCTCAGAACTGAATCAAAGCAAAATCCAAAACAGTTTAACACAGGATGGCATAAGATGGACCTTCAACCCCCCATATGGAGCCCATCATGGAGGCGTGTGGGAGCGCTTGGTGCAGGAAGTAAAAAAAGTGCTATGTTCAGTGGTAAAACAGCAAGTATTAGATGATGAAGCATTGCAGACAGTTTTTTGTGAAGTGGAGGTGATAGGGCGGTCATTCAATATCACCCCCTGTTACGGCCGCAGCCGATACCCGCCCGTATATGTCTCTTGTTATGCTGTCAAGCAGGCTGGGCGCTACAATATTCTGAGGCTCCGGCCACTTCGTCGGCATCGCCAGCGCGGATCCGGATTGGATGCATCGGAACCAGCGCGCCTATCGGGGCCGTATAAGAAGTCGGGCCAGCTTGTCAGTCGGGCTGTGTGTGTTTGAACAGTACCCGTGAGAGACTTGTTAGAACAATAAGCTTTGTAGAAACCTGTTAAAACGCTAGATTTTTGGTAGAGACCTGTGAGAAAGATATACTTTGTATTGTAATACTGTGCATAGCGCAATCGATTATTATTTGTTATGGTTACCGAAATTTGGGCCTAGTATAGTTTTGTTGTACTGATTTTGCACCACACGTAGTGGATTCTTTTGTTTAGACGCTCCAGGAGTAGAGGTGGCTGTTCTTGATTGTATTTAAGTTTTGTCCGCTGCTTTAGGCCAGTGAGGTTTTGTTTTCGCTTTGGTTTTGATTAGATGATGAAAGTTTAGGTTTTGCTCGCCATTTATGAGCTCTCTTTTGGTTATATTTGTTTATTTGAGTTGAACAGCCCCTGCCGGTCCTTTTTTCTATTGTAGTAGCCACTGAATCTGAATGACCCTTGTTACCCTTATAAGACAATTTAAGTTCCTTGTTAATAAAATAACTATAATTTACCAAATCCATCTGGTTATATGTTGCTTCCCTTTCCCCTAGCGAGCCGGGTTGTAACACCCCCTCTTCAGATGATCCTAATGACATTGAAGCTTTAACCCCCAACCATTTACTCCAACAAAAGGGCAAACCAATCCTGCCGCCTGGTTTATTCCAGAAAAAGGACTTGTATGTTCGGAGGCGTTGGAGGCAAGTTCAATACATCATGGACCTATTCTGGAAAAGGTGGGTGAGGGAGTACCTCCCCATGTTGCAAGAGCGACAAAAATGGAACAAGATTCACAGGAACTTTGCTGTTGGAGATGTTGTGCTCATCATGGATGAATCTGCACCAAGAAATTATTGGCCCATTGGACGCATCACTGAAGCCATGGCAGATTCTAAAGGATTTGTTCGGCGTGTACGTGTCAAAACACGGACAAGTGAATTAGAAAAACCCATCAACAAGATCTGTTTCCTGATGGAGGCAGTGTAAAGGTGAATGTCTGCCTTCAACTGAGTCAAGTTCTGGAACCCCCGACTCTGCACACACTGATGCTCATTTACTGACATGCTTTACACCTCATTATGCAACATACACCTTTTTGAACACAAGCCTACAGTCCATTAGCATCAATCACATGGAGCATTTGTCCCTCGACATTTGTCTTTTTCTGTTTTTTGACCTTTTTGGATTTTCAAAAATATATTTAAAAGAAAAGAAAAGGGAAAATTGGTATTTTTTGCAAGTATATGGACTATTATACCTAGTTGATAATGTGTTAAATCCATTAGATCATGCATTTGTTTAATACTGCATTGTGCATTGTAATGGCTACTGATGCTTTGTTGTAATTGCTTGTAATACAAGAATTAGGGGCCGGAATGTCATAGCCATTTTGATATTAATATGCGTAATCATGCCCTTAAGAATATTATTCTTTAGTTATTCTATAATTATTCTTTAGTGATTTTGAATGTATATGCTATTTGGTACGATTTTGAATGTATATGACTGTTTACTCTTAGTTTTACGGTAAAGATGGAATATACGTCACTTGTAGGCCTTTGGGTTGAATGGGAATTGGTAACGCAAATGACGGGTCAGGTGGACGGTGGTGACAAAATGTTTGACCACTTTTCTCACTTTTGAAAGCTTTTGATCATCTGTGGAATATCTAAGTTAACTTTCGTTTACCTTACAATATTGCTGGAATTATCAAGTCATTTTGATTCATCTTTTGTGGCAATAAATGGATATATTTTCCTAAAGAAAGTATCGGAAGTGTGTTTGAAAGGGACCACCTGTTCACTCGATCCACGGCCTTAATTTGGATTTTAAGAAACTTTGAAAGGCCGCTACTGTGTGTGTCTCTGTGTGTGTGTGTGTATTTCTCTCTGTCTCTCTTTCTGTGTGTCTGTGTCTCTGTCTGTGTGTGTGTGTGTGTCTGTGTCTGTGTGTCTGTGTGATGGAGATCAGTCCATCACGGGTTGGGAGTGTATGGGTGTGTTTGTGTGCAGGGGTATATGTTGTGTTTAGGTGCTTGTGCAACGCAGGGGAGGACTCATGGGTCTGCGGTTGTTGGGCAGTCATGAGGTGCGGTTCTGCAAAGAATAAAAGGTATGAGTACGCTGCTAACACATTGGTACTGACAGCTAGTGATGGCAGTTTGACACTGAAGCTTCGATACGTGCTTCAAACACTGAACAACAATTCCATCGAAGCACTGCTTCAAAGCTTGCTTTGGTGCGAAAAAAATCATGTGACATATGACGTCCGAAGCAGCAACTGCTTCGTTGCCTGAATGAATCACCTGACTGGTTCGCGGTCCAATCAGGTGATTCACTGGCACTGCCTCGTCTCGATTCTGACAGGTGATAGGTTGCGACAGTTTTGAATTTGAGTGCCTCAACACTTTATAACCGCTCTAAACAATGCACAATTTGTGGATTGTCGTAGCAGGTGCGTTGTTGCTGTTGAGTTGTTGGTATTGCGTTTGTATTCTCTGTGTTCTTCTTGTAATCTTTGAGTGTTCCCCATCCCACATAATCACCCCCTGCCATAGTTACACAAACACACCCAACCTATGCCATATTTTCCCCAGCACTCTCCTCAATAACACAATACACACATTCATCAATCTTTATTTGTAAATAGAACATGATATTCAGTCTTTGTGTGTGTGTGCATCAAAGAATTTCATCAAAGCAAAGATACTGTATCAACGGCGGGGTAGAGCAGCTTGCCTTAAGCGGGTATCGAACTCGCAATCTTTCGCTTACAAACCGGCTGCGCTAGCCACAACACCAAGAGAGGTAACTCCCTTGGCGGAGTTGCTAACGGGCCTTTCACAGGGTCGTTACAATACTTTAAATCCAAGGGTGATCAAAGCAAAGATGCTTCAGAACAAAAGATCTTTTCTACAAAAGTAAAGTAGTTTCTCCAACACTGCTCATTGAGGTGTGTGTGTTCGTGCTGTGACGGCCGCCGGGGTGTGCGGGCGCGTCACGGACCCAAACACAGTGTAAGCAGAGAGGTCCACACCAGAATTATAATCAAAGATATTTATTCGGTTAGCGGGGAGAGGGAAATGATAGAGAGAGGGTGGGGGTGAGAAGGCGTCGTGTCGTGAAGATAGCAGGGGGGTTCGGTACACGGTGGGTGGTCCTCTTACGTTCCAGGTCGGGGCGGCAGCGGGGTAGTCAGACAGGCGAAGGTTGGCAACGTAGCGGGCTCTCCTATGGTCAGGGGTCATACACGGGACAATGGTGACTTGGCTTATTCTCTCTCTCATCAACTGCTCCTTGGTTCGCCGTAGCAACTCCTCCCCACTGGGTGCTCCGTGGGCTACTTTTGTACCGTCTCTGCTGCTCCTGCTGATGCCCTTCACCTGTGCCTTGATGGGCAGGAACTCCATGTATGGGCATACGGTGATTATCTCCACGGGTTGCAGCTGTGGCCCCTTGGGGCGCAGGAACTCCATACATGGTCCTGCCAAAGACAACACGGGGCAAGAGAGGGACAGCAGAAACAGCAGAGACAAAGCGAGGCGAGATATATACTCCATTTACCACCGTCCCACACTCGCGCATGGGCTTAGGCACGGGCCGGGCGCCACATATCCCCCTCCTGAGCTCCGACCTCGCGGGAGGGGCGGCCCAGCCTCCTAGGGCGTCCCGCCGTGAGAGAGCGTCGGCGTTCCCATGCGCGGCCCCGGCTCGGTGGACCACGTCGAAGGAGTAGGGCTGAAGGGAGAGGAACCAGCGGGTGACCCGGGCGTTGCTGTCTTTGTTCCTCGCCATCCATACCAGTGGTGCGTGATCGGTGACCAGGGTGAACTGCCGCCCCAGTAGGTAATACCGGAGGGACTCCAGTGCCCATTTAATGGCCAGGCATTCTTTCTCTATCGTTGAGTAATTTTTCTCTCTTGGGAACAATTTACGGCTGATATACACGATGGGATGTTCCTCGCCTTCTCTTAGCTGGGAAAGGACGGCACCCACCCCGGTCTCCGATGCGTCCGTCTGTACCACTAGCGGCTGTTGGAAGTCCGGGGTCACCAACACTGGGTCCGTGCAGAGGGCCTCCTTCAGCCCTGCGAACGCCTGTTCCGCCTCCGGCGTCCATTCGACCCGATCCGGCATGCGCGCGCGGGTGAGGTCGGTGAGGGGTCCTGCCAGGGAAGAGAAGTGGGGAACAAAGCGCCGATAATAGCTGGCAAGCCCTACGAAAACCCGTACCTGTTTCTTTGTCTGGGGGCGGGGCCACCCGCGGATCGCCTCGACTTTCCCTACCTGGGGCTTGACACACCCTCTCCCGATCGTGAACCCCAGGTAGTTTGCTTCTTGGAGGCCGAGCCGACACTTGGCTGGGTTTGCGGTGAGCCCCGCCTCTCGTAGGGCTTGCAGCACAGCCTCCATCTGTTTCAGGTGGGCCCCCCACTCCTCTCCGTGGATGATGATGTCGTCAATGTAGGCGGCCGCATATTCGCGGTGGGGACGGAGCACGTGATCCATAAGCCTCTGGAACGTGGCCGGCGCCCCGTGAAGCCCGAACGGTAGCTGTACGAACTGAAATAGTCCGTCCGGGGTGGAGAACGCAGTTTTCTCTCTGGCCTCAGGTGCGAGGGGCACCTGCCAATACCCTTTAGTGAGGTCCAGGGTGGTGATGTACCGGGCCCTGCCCAGCCTCTCGATCAGCTCGTCGACCCGTGGCATTGGGTAGGCATCAAATTGCGAGATCGCGTTGAGCTGGCGAAAGTCATTACAGAAGCGAATGCTCCCGTCGGGCTTGGGCACCAGCACGATGGGGCTGCTCCAGGCGCTCCGCGACCGCTCTATGATGCCAGCCTCCAGCATCGCCTGCACCTCCTGGTTTATGGCCGTCCTTCGAGCCTCGGGGATACGGTAGGGCCTGAGTTTTACCGTTTTCCCTGGGGTTGTTATGATGGGGTGGGTGATCAGGGTGGTGCGCCCGGCGGTGGAGGAGAAGACGTCGCGGTGCCTGGCGACCACCTCGGTCAGGTCGTGTCGTTGTCGTTCGGTCAGCTGCTCCCCGAATGGCACGTCCTCCGACTTGGGTTTCTGTGTGGAGAGGGGGTTTGACACAGACAGCATGGCGGCGGGGGCCACCCATTTCTTTAATAAATTCACATGATAAATCTTGGTGGGCTGCCGCCTTCCCGGCTGTCTTACCCGGTAGTTGACTGGTCCTACCTTCTCCATCACCTCGTATGGCCCGTTCCACTTTGCCAGGAACTTGCACTCGGAGGTAGGTACCAGGACAAGGACCTTGTCTCCCGTCACAAACTCCCTCGGCTGCGTCCCCCTGTTGTAGGTTCGGGCCTGTGCGGTCTGGGCCGCCTCCATGTGTTCCCTCACCAGGGGCCACAGGGTGGCCATCCGTTCCCGGAGCTCCTCCACCGTGCGGTGGGGGGATGGCTGGCGCTCCCAGGCCTCCTTAGCCAGGTCTAGCATTCCTCGGGGCCGTCTCCCGTACAGCAGCTCGAAGGGTGAGAACCCCGTGGAAGCCTGGGGCACCTCCCGTATGGAAAACATCAGGAATGGGAGGAGCTGGTCCCAATTCCTCCCATCCAACTCCATCACCTTTTTTAACATCTGTTTTAGTGTCTGATTAAACCTTTCCACTAAGCCGTCTGTTTGGGGGTGGTATACTGACGTGCGAATTTGCGTTATGCGCAGGAGTCGACACACATCCTTCATAATCTTGGACATAAATGGGGTGCCCTGGTCAGTTAAGATCTCGTCGGGGATGCCGACCCGCGTGAACATTACCACCAGCTCCTTGGCGATACCCTTGGTGGCCATGGTGCGGAGGGGAATGGCCTCGGGGTACCGGGTTGCGTAGTCCACTATCACCAAGATGTACTGGTACCCACTGCTGCTCTTGGGGTGGGGCCCGACCAGGTCCATCGCAATGCGGCTGAAAGGAACAGAGATAATAGGGAGGGGGATTAAGGGGCTTCGTACATGGGGACGGGGCGCCACCATTTGGCACTCGGGGCACTGCCGACAGTGAGTCTCCACCGCTTTCTTCACTCCGGGCCAGTAGAACCGTGCCTGAATCCGATCCAGGGTTTTCGCTACCCCCAGGTGCGCTCCCAGGAGGTGGGTGTGGGCCATCTGGAGAACTGAGGGAATATAGGCTTTGGGCACCACTAGCTGTTCCTGTCTGGCCCCATTAGTCATGTTCATACGATACATTAGACTGTTCTTAATGGCAAAATGTGGGTTTGGCAAGTCCCTTACCCCGTCCATCCGCTGCCCATCAACCACGCTCACCTGCTGCAGCACGCTGGCTAGGTTGCGGTCCTCCATCTGAGCTGTCCCGAACCTCCCCTTCAGGCGGGCGGGCAGTGGGGCGGCGTCGGAATCCTCCAGGAACATCCCCATTAAGTCGGCGCCATCGTCAGGGGAGGGTGAGTCGCTGTCCGTGACGACGGCTTGGGTCTCCGCGAAGGCCCGTTCTGCGGCGGCGCTGCCGGCGCCCTCGGAGATGGGGTCCGTGGAGTCTCCCGCTCCCTCCTCGTTCACGGCGCACAGTTTGGGCGGTCGTGGGGTTCTCTTCCCTCGGTGGGCCCCCCGGGCCGGGTCTTCTCGGGTCATGTGGCTCCACAGTTCCTGGAATAGGGGAGTGTCCCTCCCGATCAGCACCTCCACGGGCAGCTCCGGGACGACTCCAACCGTCCCCTGGAAGACGCCCCGGGTGGTTTGGAGCCGGACGTGGGCAGTGGGGTAATGCCTGGTCTCCCCATGGATGCAGGTTACGGCGAGGGTTTCGGGTAGGTAGGGCCGTTGGGTGTACTGGGGCCTGGCGAGCGTCACCGCGCTACCCGAGTCCAGGAGCGCCGTGGCGTCCTGCCCATTGATGCGCACCGGGGTGATCGGGGGTGTTCCCGTCGGCTGAGCCCAACAGGCCGTCAGGAGCCCGCAGGGACGTCCGGGGTCGCTCGCCGAGGGCATGGACGCCTCCAGGCCCAGGACAGATGACCCACCTCACCACAGGAGAAACAGCGTCTCCGGTCGGCCGTCGCCTCCGGGCGACTCGTCGGTAACAGGGGCGGGATTCTTTTCGGTGTCCGGGCCACCCTCATCACGCCCTGGGCGGCCTGGTAGCCTTCCACCAGGGATACCAGCTGCTCGGCGCTCTGGGGGTTGTTCTGGCACGCATACCTCCGGGCCTCGTGGGGCAGTGCCCTCATGTATCGGTCCATGACCACCCTCTCCACCGGCCCCAGGGAAGGGGGGTCAGATACCAACCACTTGTTGGCTACCCGAGTCAGTTCGTGCATCTGGGCCCGGGGGAAAGCGGCCGGGTCGAAGGTCCACTCGTGGAGCTGTTGGGCCCGGGTGTGGCCGAGCCGCTTGACGATCTCCGTCTTCAAGGTTGGGTATGGCACAAGCCCGTCCGCGCAGAGGTCCTGATAGCAACTTTGGGCCATGCCTGACAGAAATGGAGCCACCAGGCCTGTCCATTGATCGGGGGCCCAGCCTTCCCTCTGTGCTGTCCTCTCGAACATCTGGAGGTACGCCTCCACGTCGTCGTCCCCCGTTTGTTTGACCAGGAATTGGGCCGGAGTGGCGGACTTGTGCTGGCCCTTGGCGACGAGCTCCTCATGGCGGGCTTGCTGCTTGACATTGAGGTCCACGAGCTGCGCTATCAGCGCCTGGAAATCCGTACCAGTGGCCATGGCGGGGTCTGGACTGGTTTCCCGGTGCTTGGCCCCCTGGTGTCTCTGCGGTTCACTGCGTTTGGGTCCCGGGTCGCTATGCCCGCATTCTCCACCAAATGTGACGGCCGCCGGGGTGTGCGGGCGCGTCACGGACCCAAACACAGTGTAAGCAGAGAGGTCCACACCAGAATTATAATCAAAGATATTTATTCGGTTAGCGGGGAGAGGGAAATGATAGAGAGAGGGTGGGGGTGAGAAGGCGTCGTGTCGTGAAGATAGCAGGGGTGTTCGGTACACGGTGGGTGGTCCTCTTACGTTCCAGGTCGGGGCGGCAGCGGGGTAGTCAGACAGGCGAAGGTTGGCAACGTAGCGGGCTCTCCTATGGTCAGGGGTCATACACTGGACAATGGTGACTTGGCTTATTCTCTCTCTCATCAACTGCTCCTTGGTTCGCCGTAGCAACTCCTCCCCACTGGGTGCTCCGTGGGCTACTTTTGTACCGTCTCTGCTGCTCCTGCTGATGCCCTTCACCTGTGCCTTGATGGGCAGGAACTCCATGTATGGGCATACGGTGATTATCTCCATGGGTTGCAGCTGTGGCCCCTTGGGGCGCAGGAACTCCATACATGGTCCTGCCAAAGACAACACGGGGCAAGAGAGGGACAGCAGAAACAGCAGAGACAAAGCGAGGCGAGATATATACTCCATTTACCACCGTCCCACACTCGCGCATGGGCTTAGGCACGGGCCGGGCGCCACAATGTAGACTCGCCTGATTCATACTACAGAAGTAATATCGCCTCCAGCTCCTCCGCTCCCAGCTATGGTACACGTTCACCAAAGTCCAGCTGCGGATAATCCATGTCGCTGAGGAGATCCATGACATATTCCACCGTAGTTTTCCCCCCTTCTGGATTGACAACAGGCATTACCGCCACTGATCCCACCTGCTTGTCCGCAGGGAATGTTACCTCTGGAGCGGAAACCTAGACATAGTGAAACTCTCAGCAGAATGGTCGACGATAACCCCATCATCTTCTCGACCCTCTGGTTCAATGAACCCCCTCTTAGGCTTATCCGGTTTCCTCTTATGAGCCAAACTCCTGGTTTCACTGGGCACCTCTAGTATGAAGCCAGCACCTCTAGTGTGGGGCCAGCTCCCCACGCTGAGGTTGAGGCCGCCGCCGCTCTGATTCCTCCCGAAGGCGCTTTCTCCTTACCAGCCCATGTGGCACTGACATCTCTTCCCGTCTATAAGGCCTGAATGCATCGAATGGCTCTTCTGAAGCTTGGAGTGGCATACTCAGGTGGCGATGCAGGTCGGGGGAGGGCCATATTTACGACAATCGGGATGTCCCACACTCATCATGACAATTTGTATTTTGTACTTTCTGCCTGCCCAAACTCGACATCTATTGCACGCCTGACCGTCCTGGTAGGGGGATCCCACTCTGAGTAGCCCCTCCCAAGGTTTCTTCCATTTTTTATTTCCTGTAAGGTTTTGTGTGGGAGTTAAAGACAAAGACTGTTTATTGGCCATGCAATCAATTGTTGGAATGTAATTTTTGCACACACACCCCCCTCCAAGACAACACACATGCACACCCCCCCAGGGAGAACAGAGCGCTGGGCTCTGGGCACAGGATCAGCCATATATTCCAGCACCCCTGGAGCAGTTAGGGGTTAAGTGCCTTGCTCAGTGGTAGGCACCTGGATATGATGCCAGGAACCCTCCAGTCACCAGCTCACATCAAGGTATTTAACTCCTGCTCACCTTGGACCAGGACTAATACAAACCAGCAACCTGCCTATCCTGCCTTAAGCTAAGGAACCTAGTTTCTATTGGAAGCCAGTTGTTGACTTCAGCTGTTAGAAGTCAATTGTTGTGAAGTGCTGTAAAATCTCCAGTGGGAGGGCCTAACACTATCCTGCAAGGTATTTAACTCCTGCTCACCTTGGACCAGGACTAATACAAACCAGCAACCTTCCGATTGCTGGCCAGCCTCTCTAACCTCCAGGCTACCTGCTGCCCCAGTTTTTCCTTGTCCTCTGCGAGCATCTAAGGTTGGGAGGTGCCGTGTGCCATCACTTATTGTCTTTCATATTTGGGCATTATGAAACCCTTTTAGACTGTAACAGTGATTTTTATGTACAGCACTTTGAGCTGCAGTCTCTGTACGAAAATGTGCTCTATAAATACATTTATTATTTTTATTATTAAACAGTCCCTCCAGGATTGCGTGACTCTGTTATCCATAATACAATGCAAAATCAACCGGTATTTTGCAAGGGCTTGCAATTTTAACCAATCACCGCATTTTTACAGCATAAAAAGGGCTTGCAATTTTGACCAATTGCCGCATTGTTATGGTGTTATTCAGTCCAATCAAACCACACATCAAAAAAAATGTTTGTCCCCTGTCAGCAAGTTCATGTGTGAAGTTGATGGTGGACGACTGACAGGCAGAGCAAGGGACAAAAATCCATCTAATTTGCCTTCAAAAATATCAGCTAAAGACCGCAGAACTATTTCCCAGTGTTTTACACGACAGTGGAGGCAAGTTGTTTAGTCCTCCATATAGAGCTTGAACACAAGAGAAAGTCGTCAATCTTATTAGAATGGAGCACATATGACATTTGATTGCTTCAAGTGAAATTAGCAATGACAAACATTTTTTTAAAACCTAGCAAAATGTCACGCCCTCCACTTCCATCTAGCCTGCAGTACAGCACTCCTCTCCTGCTCTCACTCTGTCGCCCTTTCCCTGATGATCAGAAGTGGATTCAGGTGTGTCAGGTTATCAGCTGTCTGTCATCTTCCCATCATTAGCCCTGCCATTCCGCAAGTATTCATATATATAATTAATATTTATTAATACCTATTTCCCTGTTCCTGCAGTACCCCAGCCTGACTCCAGCCTTCTGTTACGTGTCCTGCCTGCCCTGTCTACCTGCCTGCCTGCCTGCCCGCCCAGCCACCTCTTCTCTGCTTGCCATTCCACCCTGCTACTCCGTACTCCCTCATCCTCCCTCCTAGCACACCTTTGCCTCTACAATAAACACACCCATCTATTGGCTTCAACCATCACCTGCCTTTGTTCTCTGTGTTCTGCATTTGGGTTCACTAGCCTGACCGTGACACATAATCAAGAACTTTTTACTGCAGATAAAAACAAAAAAACATCAGGAAATTCTGGAGGGACAGATTAAAGGTTTAATGGAGCCTTAATGGAGACCCTGAGGCCTGGGGAGACTTACAAAAATCTACAAAGTTGAATGGTGGAGAGGAAAAAGCACAGTAGATGGGACAACATCATCTCAGTCACTCTACAAAATTGGTCTATAACCAAGTGGCCAAAAAGAATCCCTTAATGGAATATAATCTCTCATATCCATAATTGTGTTTGCAACAATGAATTCAAGTGATACAGCAAAGAAGGTGGCTGGAAATGTGTTTATTTGGTTTTACTACAAAGCATTAAGTTTGGTGCTAATCCAGCACATGCAATGCAGTTTCTGCACCATCTCGCGTGTGAAGAATAGTGCATCAAGTTATGAATATGTTTGTCACTGGCAGGGACTGGGGAGTTTGTCAGGATCAAGAAAAAATTATGAAATTTGCTGAGTTGGTAGTGACATCCTAATCTACACAGTGTATAATTGATTCCTCTGCAAATCAGAAACCCTATAAAAACAAATATTAATTCCAAAATTACATGAACTATTATCCTTGCATTAAGATGGACTCAATTCAACTTATTGAGTGATTTGTTGATGACATTTTTGCATTTTAGCTCATTTTAAGAGTGTCATAGCAAAGGGTCTGAATACTTGCACATGAGGTATTTCTGTATTTCAATTTTAATAAATTTCCTGAAATTTCTAAAAATGTGTTTTCGCTTTGTCATTCTGGGTTATTGTGTGTGGATTGATGGCAAATTCTTTTAATTTAATCCATTTTAAATTGAGTCTATAACACAACAAAATGTGGAAAAAGTAAAGGGGTCTGAATACTTTCTGAAGGCATTGTATATGTGGGCAGGGTTACAGCTCCCTGAGTTACTTTACTTTACATGCACAGGCTCATTCACACTGAGGGTAAGCGATTCAGCTGCTCTGTGCATGATAATGGTTTCGCCACACTAAGTAACCTCAGTGTTCTCACTCGCACTCACGCAGGAGAGAGGCCTCATATGTGAGGTGTGTGGGAAAAGCTTCAGTTTCACTGAAAAAATGTAAAATGGATAAAAAAAGAATTATACATTTATTAAAATTTAAATACAGAAATACCTCATGCACATAAGTATTCAGACCCTTTGCTATGACACTTAAAATTTGCTCAAATGCAAAAATGTCTTAAACAAGTCACTCAACAAGTTGAATTGAATCCCTCTGAGTGCAAGGATAATAGTTCATGTGATTTCGGAATGAATATCTTTTGTTTTTATAGTCTCTGGTTTGCATAGGAATCAATTACACACTGTGTTACACACTTTTTTATTTTTTCCTGTTGGGACACAGTAAATGGTCAATAATTGTTTGTATGACATCCCTCATGGTTGAAACTCAGTTGATATGTACAGTGCCTAGAGAAAGTCATCATACCCCTTTGAAATAGTTACTGTATTTGGCGTACAGCCTGAAATCAAAACCCATTAAAAAAAAACTTTTTCCAGCTTTATTCAAGATTCAAGATTCAAGATTCTTTATTTGTCACGTGCATACAAGTATACAGTGAAATGCAAAAGTGACAGTGCCACAGAGTAGTGCAACAATACAATAAGTTTTAAAATACAATAAAATAAAAATAGAAGTACTAAAAAATATACAGTATGGACAGTATAAACAGTATAAACAATATGAACAGTATAACCGGTAAGCATATAAGTAAGCAATATAAATAGCAGATGGATGACTATGTGTTAAGATGACAGTGCATGTGTGAGTGTCTTGAGGGGGGCACTGGTGGGGTCATCGTTGACGATTCTGATGGCGTGGGGGAAGAAACTCAGCCTTAGCCTCTCTGTTCTTGCTGCATGACAGCGGAGGCGTTTTCCTGACCGCAGCGGCTGGAACAGTCCATGTTTCGGGTGGTGAGGATCCTTCATAATCCTGCAGGCTCTGGTCCTACACCTCCTGGTGTACAGAACATGGAGAGGGGGGGTTGGAGCTCCCATGGTTTTTTCCGCCAGGCGTACCACCCTTTGCAGAGCTCGCCTGTCCTTATGTACAAATTTAGCCATACAACATCAAACGAATGAAAAAAAAGTGAACAAGAATAACAGGGTTGGAAAAGTCATCAGTCCCCTGATTTAATACTTTGTAGAGCCACCTTTTGTTGCAATTACAGCCATCAATCAGTTTGGATATGTCTCTACTAGCTTTGCACACCTAGATTAGAGAATATTTGCCCATTCTTCCTTGCAGAATTGTTCGAGTTCAGTCAAATTCCGTGGTGAGCGGCGATGGACTGCTCTCTTCAAGTCCATCCACAGATTTCCTTAAGCCACTGCGTTGTTCTTTTGGCGGTATGTTTAGGATCGTTGTCGTGTTGGAAGGTGAATGACCTGCCCATCTTCAGCTGTCTAGCAGTGGGACGCAGGTTGTCCTCAAGAATTTGGGTGTACTTGGCAGCATCCATTTTCCCTTCAATCCTGACCAATTGCCCAGTCCCCGCTGAAGAGAAACATCCCCACAACATAATGCTGCCATCACCATGCTTCACAGTAGGTATGGTGTGTTTTGGGTGGTGTGCTGTGTTTGGTTTTCGCCAAACATAGTGCTTGGAGTTCAGTCCAAAAAGTTCAATCTTAGTCTCGTCTGACCATAAAACCTTTTTCCACATGGCAACAGAATCTTCCAGGTGTGTTTTTGCATTGCACAAACGAGACTGAGTGTGGCATTTTTTCAGAAAAGGCTTCTTTCTTGCTACCCTGCCATACAGGCCAGCTTTGTGTAAAGCTTGTGAGATTGTTGTCACATGCACAGACAGACTAGTCCCGGCCATAAAGACTTGTAACTCCTTCAAAGTTGCCTTTGGCCTCTTGGTAGCTTCTCTGATCAATGTCCTCCTGGCTCGGTGTAATAATGTTCGTTTGTCAGAGGCAGACGCAGTGTGTGGTTGAGAGAATAACCCGTTTATTCAAACAGTAGTTCGTATTTTACAATTCGTAATATCGCTCCGACTTTCCAGTCGTCTTCTAGCCTCCAGCTTTCTCCTGCTCCGCCGTTCCCAGCCCCTCTACTGAAATGACAAAGGCACACACATGTTAAGCACTAGCCAACGAGGCTTCATTTGCAACAGGTGTGCAACGAAGCCTCGCCGACACAACCCTGGCCACGGTCCTGTAGCTCCCTCTACAGGCCGAACGCTGCATGTCCCCCCACATACCCCCACCGCCCGACACAGGCCGGGGACCCGACGGCCGACAACCTACTCCCCCCCCCCCTGCACGGGAGAGGAAGTCTGCCACAACCATCTGCGCCCCCGGTCTGTGCACGACCGAAAAGTTGAAGGGCTGCAACGCGAAGTACCACCGGGTGATCCTCGCGTTCACATCCTTCATGCGGTGGAGCCACTGGAGGGGAGCATGGTCGGAGTAGAGGGTGAAAGCGCGACCCAGCAGGAAGTAGCGGAGGGCGCCGACCGCCCACTTGATGGCCACGCACTCCTTCTCCACCGTGCTGTACCGGCCCTCCCTCTCCGAAAGCTTGCGGCTCAGGTACAGCACCGGCCGGTCAGCCCCTTCCACGCGCTGGGTCAGCACTGCTCCCAGCCCTCTATCCGACACGTCCGTCTGTAGGGAGAAAGGGAGGTTAAAATCAGGTGCATACAGGACCGTTTCCCCACAAAGAGCTCCCTTAAGGGCCTCGAACGACCCCTGGCACTGGCCCGACCATTGGACCGGATCCGGGGCACCCTTCCGGGTGAGGTCCGTCAAGGGACTGGCCAGCTCTGAAAACCCCGGCACGAACTGCCGGTAATAGCCAGCCAGCCCCAGGAAGGCCCTCACCTCCTTCTTTGTCTTGGGCCGAGGAGAGGCGGCGATGGCCGCAGTCTTTTCAATCTGCGGCCGCACCTCCCCCCGACCCAAGTGGTACCCCAGATACCGGATCTCCCTCCGCCCGATCACGCACTTTTTCGGGTTGGCCGCCAGCCCCGCCTGCCTCAGGGACCGCAGAACAGCAGCCACACTCTGCACATGCTGCGCCCAGGTGTCTCTGTGAATGACAATGTCATCCAGGTAGGCCGCAGCATAGGCAGAGTGCGGCCGCAGAATACGGTCCATGAGGCGCTGAAAAGTGGCTGGGGCTCCGAACAACCCGCAAGGGAGCACTGTGAACTGGAACAGCCCGAGCGGAGTGGAGAATGCAGTTTTCTCCCGGGATACCGGCGAGAGTGGAATCTGCCAGTATCCCTTCGTGCAATCCAATGTCGTGAAGTACTTGGCCGTACCAAGCCGGTCCAAGAGCTCGTCAACCCGGGGCATCGGATAGGCATCGAACTTGGAGACCGCATTAACCCGTCTATAATCGACACAGAACCGTATAGCCCCATCCGGCTTGTTGACAAGCACGATGGGGCTACACCAGTCACTGCGGGACTCCTCGACCACCCCCAGCTCCAGCTGGCTAACCCTAACTCTGCACACAATGTCTCGTTTGTGTACCGGCAACCTATAGGGACGCGTGCGCACCGTTAAACCCGGCTGCGTTTCTATGTGGTGGTCGATAAGCGTGGTCCGACCGGGCAGGGGAGAGAACACGTCCGCGAACTTAGCTTGCAAATCTGCAACGTCCGTGGCCTGGCTAGCAGAGAGATGGTTGTCAATACCGACTGGAGTGCTAACTTTTGGTTTTGGGACTTCCGGACCGAACTCATCTCTCTCTGGAATTATTGTAGCCAGAGCAACAGTGGCCACGTCGTTCCATTTTTTTAGGAGATTTACGTGGTACACCTGCAAGCTATCCCCCCGGTCCGAGCGTACTACCTCGTAATCCACGTCCCCCATGCGACGTGTGACCACAAACGGCCCTTGCCACTTCGCTAGTAATTTCGTGCTGGAGGTGGGTAACAGTACGAGCACCTTATCTCCCGGTGTAAACTCTCGCAGGTTAGTTCCCCTGTCGTACAGTCGCTTTTGACGCTCCTGGGCTTGCAGCAAATGCTCGCATGAGATAACCCCTAGGGCGTGGAGCTTTGTGCGCAAGTCCAGGACGTATTGAATCTCACTTTTACTGTCGCTAGACCCTTCCTCCCAATTTTCTTTAAGAAGGTCTAGGACACCCCGGGGCTTACGCCCGTAGAGTAATTCAAACGGGGAAAACCCGGTGGAAGCTTGGGGGACTTCCCGTACCGCAAACAACAGGGGATCTTGCCATTTATGCCAATTCCGACTATCCTCGTGTACAAACTTCCGGATCATTGACTTCAAGGTCCGATTGAACCGCTCACAAAGGAATCGCCTTGATGTTCAACAAGCCATACAGTTCCTTGAGGGTGCGTGACATAAAATTAGTGCCCTGATCGGTGAGAATCTCTTTCGGGATTCCCACGCGGGAGATTACTTGAAACAATGCCTGCGCTACACTCCTGGCAGAGATATTGCGCAGCGGTATTGCCTCGGGGTATCGGGTGGCGTAATCTATCAAGACCAACACAAATCGATATCCCTGTGTACTCCGGTCAAATGGCCCGATAATATCCATCGCAATGCGGTCGAATGGGTTCTCGACCAATGGTAAGGACCGCAAGGGGGCCCGTGGAATGGCCGGGGGATTTACCAACTGACATTCACGACAAGAAGCGCACCACCTACGCACCTCTGCCCGAATCCCCGGCCAATAAAATCGAGCCATTATACGGTTCAGTGTTTTATCATACCCTAAATGGCCCGCCATGGGGTTCAAATGAGCCGCCTGGAAGACCATTTCGCGGCGGCTGCGGGGAACCAACAACTGGGTTACTTCCTCCTGACTATGTGAGTCACGACTTACTCTATATAACCTGTTGCTGATAATCGCAAAATAGGGGTGGGCGCGCACTGTGTCTGGCCGTATCAAAGTACCATCAATTGCTATCACTTGGTCAAAGGCCGATCTTAGGGTCTCGTCACGAGACTGCTCGAGGGGGAAGTCGCCTAGCAGCGGATAGTTCGGCGGGGAAATCTCGGGGTGAGGCACCCCCGCCGGCTCCGGCTCCCCGGCAGTGTCGCGAGGCGCCGCCTCAGCACAGAGCACATTACACGCTTCACACCTCCCTAGCTGTCATGCACGCATCCCGGTAGCCCTCTTTACCGCTTGAGGAAACCCCTCCCAATCTACACCTAGAATCAGGGAATGCGTGAGGCGTGGGCTAACCGCCGCCTGTACACTATGTTTTTTCCCCTCATAATAAATTTCGATAGCGACCACCGGATATTCGTGAACGTCCCCATGCACACACTTCACCAACACCCTCGACGCCTTCAACAATGCCCCCGGCCGAACCAGGCGCTCCTGGATCATGGACTGCATGCAGCCCGAATCCAAGAACGCCTGGTGCGTATCATGCTGTATCCTTACCGGAACACGATACGCCGCTCCTGGTCCGGGGGGAGGGCCCGGTATGTCGCCGATGCGGACGACCTGCCCCACCTCCATCGCCGGGCACTCGGCCTGCACATGGCCCGGCCGTCCGCACCGCCAACACACCCCCCCTGTCGCTCGGGGTGCTACCTGTGGGGCCAGGGCTGGCTCTGGATGGGTGCGCCCCTGCCATCTCGTCCTCGGGGAAGGCGCCGGCCTTTCCCCTTCCGGCTCCTCCTGGGCGCCGGCCCCCCGCCCCCTGGCGCGGGGCCGGGGTTGGTCGTTGCGGCCCCCGCGGTGGGAGGGAGAGATGGTCCTCCGCTAATCCCACGGCGGTCTTGAGATCCTGGGGGCGGTGGTACTGGACCCAGGCGGCGGTTCGGGCCGGGAGCCCCGTGAGGAACTGTTCCAGGACTACCCGGTACCCGACCTCCTCCGCCGAGTTGTTCACTGGGTTCAGCCACCGCCACGCGCTGTCCCGCAGCCGCTGGGCATAGGCGAAGGGCCGGCTCCCCTCCTCCATTGTCAGGGCCCGAAACCGGCGATGGTGCTCCTCCGGTGTGAGGCCCAGGCGGTCCCGAATTGCCCGAGCCAGGGACGGGTAATCCCGTTGGGCGGCCGCTGGTAAGCTGTGGGCCGCGAGCTGCGCCTCCCCTGACAGGAGGGGCAGCAGATGGTAGGCCCACTCTCCGTCCGGCCACCCCAAGATCCTCGCCATCCCCTCGAACACCGCGAGGAACGCCTCCGGGTCGTCCAGGTCCCCCATTTTCTGTAGCTGGACCTTGGGGGGGACCTTGTGCCGACCCGGTCTCTGGCGCCGGCCTGATGGCCCTGGCGAGGTCCTGGAGGAGGGCATGGTCCTCAGCCCTCGCCGCTGTCATCTCTCCCACCGCGGCCTGCTGGGTCTGTTGCAGGATGGTCTGCTGCTCGAGGATCAGCGATATCCTCGAGATTGCCGTTGCTAGCGTCTCCATTTCTGTGTCTCACGTTGGGCGCCAATGTAACAAGGTCGGTTCGTACACAGAGGCAGACGCAGTATATCGGTAAGGGAATGTTCCCGTTTATTCATAAAGTTTCTTAGTAATACTGTCCGTTGGCTTTCCAGCCTCCTCAAACGCCACTCGGCGATTTTGCAGTCGCCCCTTTTCTCTCTCCTGTGTCGCCGTTCCCAGCTCACCTACTGAAATGACAAAGGCACACACATCTTAAGCACTAGCCAACGAGGCTTCATTTGCAACAGGTGTGCAACGAAGCCTCGCCGACACAACCCTGGCCACGGACCTGTAGCTCCCTCTACAGGCCGAACGCTGCATGTCCCCCCACAAAGTTATATTCATAATCACAAGAAATGCCAACACAGCTACTGTCTCTACTTACATTGAACACACAATCACTGATTTGATATCACTCCCCGTTTCTCACCTGTTCCTCACTGGAGAAACATTCCTCCTCAGCAGTTGCAGCACGTAGGAGGCAGCACAATGTATAGGGAGCAGTATAGGGAGCGAGAAAGACAAAGAAAGGGAGGAGGAGGGAAACTGGGAAAGAGAGATGGGGCCATTCTGAGCTCTGCAAATTATTTTTTCTTCAAGATAATTGGTATTTGATGCAATTTTTTAAAAACGTTTGGGAATTAAATGCGGCTCCACTCCACCACTTTCTGTAAAACAGGATTCTAACAATCCAATTCAGTAAATGTGATTGAATATCTTCTTTACTGACATGTTTGTGTAGCAGCATTGTTTAAAAAGAACACTGCCATTGTGCGTCTCTTTAGCCTCCTTCACAGACATTCCCCTGTGGCCCTGCGATACGCATTCAAGTCAAAGAGATGCATGTAATGCTGTCTGTCAGGGTATCAATTTCAGTCCTTGAGCCCTAGCAGCACAGCAGCAAAATGTTCAGCACTGTTATCCATTTATTTTGCTGCCGTGTACAGCAACCTAAACCATGTTCAACGCTATGGAACACAGTATGTGGTTTAGCTACACTCATTGTTTTATTCAGCAGTGTCTGCAGCCTTCACTTTGTTGAGGAGATTTAACCCTATGTTTAAAATGTGCCAATGTCACCATGCGCAAACAAGCTTGAATGTCAGGACATTGGTGAGAACATTATTGCCTTTATTATCTGAACTCTGCATCCAGGTATGACCACTTGTGATTCAGGGACTAGACAATTCAAAAGTAGATTAAAGCAGATGATAGGTTCCAATGAAAATGAGGAGCACTTATGTTCACTCACTGACACATTCATTGAAGAGGTCCTTGCAGAGGAAAACATGAAGGAGACAATGATGACATGCTATAAGACCAGACATACTGTAGTCCCAAATGTGCCTTAAATGTGCCCCATAATCTCTTCATTTTCATATCTGTCAAGAAGCGCTTTGACTTGCTCCGAAATGATCATCATTCCCAGCATTGGTATGTCTGATCATGGTTAATCTGGGCTTGATGGTATTATTTCATATAGAGATCAAATTCCCGTCCACCACCCCCCACTATCCTCCAAAATAGAACCCTCTGCATGGCAGGGACCATGTAGATCTATAGCAGACCTGACTACAGGCCATGTCACAGATTTACTGAAAGGCACCACTAATCATTTAGCCTGCATAGAGCTGGCAGATATGGGCCTTGGACCCCAGCATCAGGTAGGATTCTGCTCATCTACCTAACTGACATGTACCTGAGGCATTTTTGATTATACTCTGTGTTTGATGTGGGAGGGGGAATTGAGTTTGAACACAAACAATGACCTTCACCACCTCCATCAGGTCATGAGGATTCATTTTCAGTATACAAGCTTTTGCATGCATGTACAGACATGATTCATCCTCACTGATGGTCACATAAGGTTTTAGGGTACATGAGTACATGATATCAGAGTTACATATTTTAAATAACACTGTTCATACTGATGAGAAACAGCTTGATAGGGTGTCTTACATGTAGTTGTTTGTAGGATAAGAAGGAGTGTAAGGTTTACGGTAGGATGAGTGGACCCAGGTGTGGAGTATACGAAGGGAGACAGATGAGTAGGTTGCGGTAATAAACAAAAGGCAGGCAAAACAGGATACAAACACAAACTTAATCCCGAAAACAAAGGGGGAGAAACACAGTCTCCAAAAACCAGAACTCGTATATACAATAGCTTACGTTTCTCGATGCAAGCAACAAACGGTGAACATACAGTGAAGAACCAGGGAGTGAAGGGAAGTGAGGGTACATAAAGCAACAGTGACAATTAAACACAGGTGGAGGTGATTAGTCCATAAGTGAGTGGGTGGCCGGAGGGAGACACCAAGGGACCGTACTGGAGAGTGCAACCCCCATCCATAACACAGACGGTTTGTTTCAGATGTAAGCTGCAGTGCTCCCAATGTCTATGTCTACAGCATGCCGCTTACAGTAGGATGAGTCTTAAGGAAATCTTACAGAGACAGGAGTCCCATTTTCAACCCTGGCCTCCCTGCAGTTAATGTCGCCAATACGGCCTTTCCCCGACCTGAACACCATACCAAAGGTTACCAGACCAGGCCAAGCAAGGTCAGAACAACAAGGGAAAGGACACCTAAAGACCAGGAGATGGCGCCAAAGGATACGAGCGACGCTCTGACCGCCGACAGGCGCAAGGCAAGGCCTCCACTACGGTGCAGCAAAACTACGTCACCACCCAGGGAGATGACCCCACCGGGAGGCCTAATCCTAGAATCAGAGCCTGAGCCTGAATCTATCTACTATCGACCGAAATCCATTCTCAAGCAGCGTGGCTACTCGGGCGACTCAAACCTCCGAAGGCGATGAGGAGGTCACCACTATTAAGAAGAAGGTGAGGATCATTGTTCCAGAGAGACCTTTGGGAGGCCAAGGGGAATACACCAAGAGGATGACCTCACCGCCACCACCATCGAAGGAGACATGCTAAGTCCCTTTTAAGGAAGTGCTTTTAGGGAAGTGCTCTGTCCCTCAACTCACAGTATTAAAACATAAAACAATAAAACAGTAAAACAATCAAACAAATCAAAAACAGTAAATCAATCTATACTTTATATTGTTACTCTTAATCATTCACATCATTTCATTACTTGATTAAAGATACAGTAGTACATCTTTTTTGTGGATGTGCTTCGCATACTTCACTCCCTAGGCCTTACACAACATTTCCTTTTATGCAGTAATAAAACTCTGTATCATCAAAAACAAACTTCAGTAACTTAATAACATACATCAGTAATCATCCCTGAGTAAGTTTACACAATCAAACATTGGTATTCTTGTATACATACTGTACATACCTGTTTATACTGTTCATACGGCATTCCATATTTATATTTATTCTGCTATCTACCTTAATGTTACTGTTAATACATATATACTGCTAGACTGCATTACCTATACAGCTCATATGCTGCTACACTGTTCATACTGCAACCTATTTATTCTGCTTATAATGCTACTGCTTACTCATATACTGCTTACACTGCACTACTTACTGCTCATATATTGCACTTCTGGTTAGACGCAAACTGCATTTCGTTGTCTCTGTACTTGTACTCTGTACAATGACAATAAAGTTGAATCTAATCTAATCTAATCTACTTAGTACTTTCATTGGTTACATGTCGTCATTAGGATGAGGCCTATGCAGATATGCTGACGTGGGGTTTTACCCTCATACACTGGTTCCTCTGAAATGCTTATGCGGTTACATATATTTGAATCAACTTATCATTCAGGGGTCTAGGGGTAATGACCTGGCAATCAAATCCATCACCTCCTCATCCAATACTGCCATCTCCAGCTGTGGTAGGGACATCTCATCGATGAGGTCAAGGATGTTGACCCCGTCGGCCATCTCCACAGACATTGGCAGACCGCTCAGTAGCATTTCTCCCGTTTCTGGAGTAAGGGTTGGCATTTGAACATCCTGTTGCCCCGGTGTAGGGTATAGGTCGAAGATGGAATTAGACAGAGGAACATCCGCAGCCGCAGTGTGCCTCATCAGGTTTGGTAGGATCTGGTCAAGTACAGCCACAGCTCGGGACGTTGGCTCCAGTATGGTTACCTCGGTTTGTGCGGGGGCCGTTTGGTCTAGTATTACCCAGCCTGATGGCAGCTCTGGTAGCCCACAGCAGACGACACAATCACAGTCCTGGTGTGGAGTAGTGTCGGTTGAGGCCTCTTTTGGTGGCTCACAACAGATGACACAATCACATTCCCGGTGCGAAGTCTCCCTCGAGGGTGGTGGCGGTGAGGTCATCCTCTTTGTATGCGCCCCTTGGCCTCCCAATGATCCTCACCTTCTTCTTAATAGTGGAGACCTCCTCGTTACCTTCGGAGGTTTGAGTCGCCCGAGTAGCCACGCTGCTACGCCTCTTGAGAATGGATTTCAGTCGATAGTAGGTAGATTCAGGCTCAGGCTCTGATTCCAGGATTAGGCCTCCCGGTGGGGTCATCTCCCTGGGTGGTAACGTAGTTTTGTTGCGCCGTAGTGGAGGCCTTTTGCCTTATGCCCATCGGTGGTCAGAGCGTCGCTCGTATCCTTTGGCGCCATCTCCTGGTCTTTAGATGTCCTTTCCCTTGTTGTTCTGACCTTGCATGGCCTGGTAACCTTTGGTATGGTGTTCAGGTCGGGGAAAGGCCGTATCGGACTGAAGCCCGACCTCGAACACTCCTTGCACGGGTAGATGATCTTCCTTGAGCTCGAGCCGTGTAGTAGCCTGATGTTGAACCAAACATCTGATCTATGCCGGCCCCCTCGGGTAGTATGGCTCCATACTTGATTATCCTTCCATTGCGAAGGTGTACCGTAGTACGGCGACTCCCCCCTTGGAGGACCCATTCTCGAATTGCCACAGGGTGCATGATCCCATTACGGTAGTACAGGGGAGCCTTGCTGACCCATCCTGCCATAGCAGGGGTTGAGTAGTGCATCCTTGCGAAGGACTTATCCCCAGGACAGCCGGGTTCTCCCTGCTCGTAAGGTACAGAACACTGAACGTGCCACATCCATCTTAAAGTTCTTTTCATAGCAGGTAGGACACCACAACTGCTGGGCGACTTTCCACAGGTTTCCGTTGCGCTGACCCTGGTGAAGCACTCATGACATCTGGGTTTATGGGGGTCCTGAAACATATAAGGATTCAAAAACAAACATATAAAACTGATTTCTATGTCCACAAAAAAATGCTGATGCTGGAACTCCCAAAAATAAAGCATGGGGTTTTTCCCAAAAAGCGGAAGCTAAAAAGCGGCAATCAGCAAAAATCTTAGGTTCGGCTCGACCACACCCTTGGTGAGCTGAGCATTAGCGAGGTTGGAAGCTGGCTCCGAGAACCCAGTCCTGCGTCGCTTCTTGGAATTAGAGCTTTGTATAACATGAACCATATTACTAGGGGTAGTTGGGTTAAGAACTTGTGCCAGCTTAGCACACTCAGGATTCCCCATCCTAACCCCCAACCTATTACTCTGAGTAATCTGAACAACCATAGTTGTCGTCTTCTTTGAACGAGGTTCACCATAACCGTTATTTCAGATTGTTCTCAGCGCACTATCACCCCTTCGATCACCATTTTGGCTATGATCATGGGATTGAAAAAGGATGGTGGATTTATTGAGAGTGATGCGGCCCAGGATGTAGGTTGCGAACCAGGACAAGGTATATACTGGTCTTCTTAGCCAAAAAACCTTGATTCCCGCTTTCACAAACCCCTCTGCCAAGGCTATTATTCTCAATGGCTGCGAGCATGTCCAAGTTCCAATACAGCAGTAGAGCATCCAAGCAACTTCTATGATGCAGAAATCTGTCATGATACTCACCCCGTAGTATGGTAGGAACTCTTTATCCCTGGCACAAGTTGGTGGGGTAAGACTCCCATTAGATTGGTTGGTGCTCATGGTGGTCCAAGGTTAATTTAATTTTGCAAAAATAAAAGTGCTCTTTCTCTTCCAAGTGTAGCTCAGGAATGCGGAACTCTTTATGAGCAGCTACGCCGCAACCCGCTGGATTTATACTTCTGTGAGCTCCTCCCCCTGGAGGAGCCCCTCCCTGTCCACGTCTCGCGTGTATATCGATCTAAGCAGAGCCCTTGCTCCGCCCTTCACCATCACGAGAATTACTGCGCCCACGGTTAGTAACCCTAGTAGTAATAGCAAATATGGCCAAATTTGGGCAAGAACCTTTCCGACCCAACTTACTACTACTTCAACTCCTTCTCCTTATCTTCTCCACTACTTCGTGTACAACTTCAGCCCCCGCTCCTTTTATGGTTGCTCCCATTAGCTCGATCCATGTGCACTCATGGTCAGCGGACAGGATTGAACTGCAATGTAGCCAGTGCTCAAATGGTGAATGACAGGTTCCATTGTTGTAGATACGGTTAGGCCCCAGCCATTCGTAGCCCTTGATTTCCTGGCCTTCACACAGGTTTCTCCGAAAAGCATGCCCTTCAGCCAGCACGTAGAGAGGGTTTCCTACATAAGGAACGATCTCCCCCTTACGGAAAGGCTTCCTCTCGGCCATTAGGTCAAGTAGGCCTCTTGCACACCCCACCTTCCTGGGGAGAGTGCGGATCCACTGGCCCTTGTCTTTCTTCCACACGGCTCCTTGTCGATAAGTGTCGTACTGGTCATGACGTCTTCTCCCATCCTGGCACCCCTGAACAGTTACCTCTGGCCAACTCGATCGTACATGTGGTGTTTGCTGTGTCACAGGTCATCTTCCTTGGCCTTGGCGTCACAAAGAGCTCCGGTCGATTGCTGGACCATGGCCCTGGTTGGATAGCCCTTGACCTGGAATACACTGTTGCCAGATACTGGTACTTTACCCAATAATTGTTGGTCTTGCTTAGGCACGGTATTATCCATGCTTTCACCTCTTCTTCTTGAAAACCCCACCAGGTACTGGAAGTATCTCGTCTGTAACCCTCGAACCAGGCCTGCATTACTCCCTTCACCGTCTTATTGCCTTTGACATGAGTACAGTCGTTCTTCCAATACCCCCATGCGTATTGCCAGACTTGCCATAATTCGCACCTTGGTGAGACCCCGTTGCTGACGAAGTCAGTTCCATTCATAGCTTCAAATAATTTGTCTACAGTGCATTCATCGATCTTTTGGAAATCTCCCGAGGGGACCCCCATCAGGTCTTCTGGTGTTGGCATAGAGTGGTCACTCTCTGGTCTGTTCACCGGGCTTAGCACCAGCCCGTGCTGTCCTTTAGAACAGTTGGCCCCTAGGACTCCTAGGTTCCAATAGCACTGTTGTTTGAGTAATGGCATTAGCTTCTCCTTTGAACACTACAGCAGCAGTTCGGTTGACCTGTTGACCCTTACGCGCGCTCTCTCTCCGGTATCGACTCCCAGGACATCTTGTGTGAATGATTCTGCTCGTCCCTCGGTTTCCCCCGAACCTTGGCTGGAACTATTGGTCAAATTCTGATTCTGGCTTTGTGTTGTTCTGTTGAGTTGTTTCACAGGTGTGAGGGCCTGGTCACAGGTTAAATTGTAAGTGCCCCAGAATGGAAGTATCATTATACATGATAGATTCTTATTCGGTGCATTGAACTCTTTCTCCTTCATCCAATACCCCTGTCTGGGGTGGCTACCTCCAGGGATAGGGACACAGCTTTCGGTGCAGTACCACTTAGGGCTGGACTGAACCGTGTGGATCCAATTGCATTGTACACTTTTCGCTTCTTTTCTGGTCAGGTTCAGAAAGAACATTATTAGATTCTCACCTACTGGCTCTACCCCCTCCAAGGCCTCTTGCCCTGTCGTCTCGTTCGCCAGTATTGCTGTCCATTTGGCTAGGGTTTCGTTTTTTCCTTCATCCAGGGTAGTGGAATTACTCTTTAGCCACCCCGGAATACAGTTGCCTTCATCTCCTGTTCCATTCCATCTTTTCAGCAGTTCCTTTAGTGCTGGAATGGTGCTGTTTTCTCCTCCCGGTTGCTGGCCTGATCTCCATCCTGGAAGGGTTATTATCTGTTGCTCAGCCAGCCAGCACGTTTGGTTGAATCTCTTTGTACTGGTGTAGTATACTCTAACATGTCCCTTGTCCCATGTAACTTCCCATGGTTTGTCTCCACAGAAATAAAGAATGGCTAAGTCTGCTATCAGTCCCGCCGCTACTATTATAAAGTTTCCTATCATATAGGATCTCATCGTCGTTGTTCGGTCCTTAGGTCGTCTCTGCTCACAGGTCTGGTCGTGGTCTGGTCGTATCTCTGTATGTGTGTATTTATATTTCCTCCCCATGCATGTTGAAGAGTTTCGGTGGTGGGCACGTGCAATCCCAAATTATATCTGGCCCTCCTTGTAGATTCAGGAGTCTTTCACGGAGCCACTTGTACTCAGCCCCTTTTCGTAGATCACTCTTCAATTCCGTACCCCATTTGACTAGGTTGATTGGCCTCCTGCGCTTCTTGCAGATCCTTTTAGTATGTGGGCTTATAGGTGTCTCGAACTTCTGCCACACCCACATCCAGGTCATTACTGACATCTTCTCCGGACATGTCCGTGGTCCATAGCTTGGAAATTCATCCTTGAAGCGTTGTTTTTGCCACTGATCATCCCAGCGGTAGCGATCAACCGTGTGTGCCTTTAGAGTTATCATAGGCATCCCTTGATGAGACACCTCCACTAGATGACACCGATCTCCGTACCCTTCACCTCGCGTCATGGCTGATCCCCATGGTCTGAAGAACTCTCGGATGGGGTTTTGAGATGGGTCCCTTCGTGGTGCCAACAGCGGCCTCCAGCTAGGTTGAGTCTCGAAACATGCAGTGGTTAGTGGTTATGCTCACCCAGGGGCGTGTGTTACTTTTGTCATAGGCCTCGATCATTTTGCCTTCTCCTCCCTTTGATAGCCACTCTAGCATGTAAGGACTGTTGGTCCAGACCAAAACTTTCCCACTCGAGATCTCTATGTATTCCCCTTGGAGCAGGTCAGCGTAGTTGGGCCCCCATCGCACCTTTAGGTCTGTCATCCCGCCTGTTGCGCTACAGGGCATCATTCGAGTGAGTACGTTCAGGACAACTGGAAACGGTCCCGTGTGCGTTTCTCCATGGTCCTGACAACATGCTCTTGGTAGAGGAATCCCGAGCTATGGATGTTTTCTTAAGACAAAGTGTAAGGCGGTGTTCTCTCGGGGAAGTCTCTTGATGCTAAAAGCTTCAGCCATTATTGGACTCCGCTCCTCATACCGGACACTACAGTAGTAACTTGGTGTATTTTCATGATTTGTCCACGCATATTCCTCCATCGGGGTCAGTGTGTGTCAGACAGTGAATTGGACTTACGGTTCTTTCCAAATGGTTGAGGGGTTTTTGTGGATCATATTCTCTGTTGGGGTTTCGAAATAATTATTTCCTTAGGTCGTACCAGTTTCCACCACAAGCCCTTTGTGTTCTTTGTTTTGACTTCTCTTTAGGGTTTGGCTCTTCTTCGGTTTTTGGCTTTTCTTCTTCTCTCTTTAATTCGTTGCTCCATTTGACCAGACCTGACGGCGACGCCATCTTACTTCTTTCGGCTGAAGAGTCTCTCCAGTCGGCTTTTTGGTCGTGGTTTAGTACCCTTGGGGTGGACTCCTTCGGTGGTTGTTCTGCCTCTGAGCTCTCCTCTGAGGGTTTTGGTGCACTTCTGCTATCTCCACCCCCATGGAGTACACGCCCACAAATGGCACTGTCACGAACCTCACCGGATCTCCACGTCGAGGGTCTCATGTGGATAATTCGGGGCCAAGGCCCTTGCCACGTGAGTCCCTGGAGATTGTATTTGTCCCTCACGATGCCAGTCCTCTGGCATGACTCTTCTAACTGCCTTTTTCTCCTTCATCACGGCCCCTGTACACCCGTAAGCGTCCAAAGCGGTCACGCTGCATAATAAATCAGTCTCTCTTCTTCCCCCCTCACGGGGGATCTCCGGGAGCATTTGGATAGCTGGGATTTCTGGATCTAGGAATACTTCTTCGATCAGCTTACCCCAGGTAGTTAGCTCCCAGGGCCCTACATGAGCATACAAGTATGTAAATACAATTAACAACCATATTGTTCTGTGCAGGCAAGAAACAGTTATTTGAAATTACTGGTTCAAATCAAGTCAGCTTAATTAATTACAATCAAATCAAGTACAAACTAATTAGCCATAGAGTTACAGTACCGCAGTTCCTCAGATGCAGTAAGGTGAGAAAACAGGGGGTTGAAGTTATGGGCTCCCTGCCTATATTTTGTATTTTATATTGTTAAACTTCAGGCAAGGAGTCTAACAGAGCGGAGCCATCCAATTACGCCAAACTTAAATGTATTAGCATTTCCATTAAACAATGATTAAACCAACGTTTGTTGGCTCCAGCCATGTGTTTTAAATGTGTTTAAATGTGGCGAGACAAAGTTTAAGAATGCCCCTCTCAGCCCGGAATACCTATTTACAGTTGAATGAGCTTGCCTGGTGGACATCCTGAAGAAATCGCACCTTGCCTGTCAATTTCTTTGTTATTGTAATGTCTATTGTATTGGCCAACTGGCTCTCACACCTATGTTCTATTGTTGGGATGGTATTTAAGGACAAGGACAGTAAGATTTTCTTTGAGTAGCCTATGGGCACCGGTCACCTGTGTGTCCTTGACACACAGCATTAAACGTATGGTTAAACTTCCATTTGTTTACTGCAGTTATACAGTGCCTATAGAAAGTCATCATACCCCTTTGAAATAGTTACTATATTTGTCGTACAGCCTGAAATCAAAACTCATTAAAAATATACTTTTTCCAGCTTTATGTACAAATTTAGCCATACAACATCAAACTAATGAAAAAAAAGGTGACAGTTCTGAAAATTTATAAAAAATGAAAAACAAGAATAACAGGGTTGGAAAAGTCATCAGTCCCCTGATTTAATACTTTGTAGAGCCACCTTTTGCTGCAATTGCAGCCATCAATCTGTTTGGATATGTTTCTACTAGCTTTGCACACCTAGATTGGAGAATATTTGCCCATTCTTCCTTTCAGAATTGTTCGAGTTCAGTCAAATTCCGTGGTGAGCGGCGATGGACTGCTCTCTTCAAATCAAATCAAATCAAATCATTTATTAAGGACCACACAACCAAGGTTGGTGGAATTTGCTTTCAGTACAGCATGTTATAAAGCTCAGATCAAGTGTCATATCACAAACATTAACAAGACAATAACATTAACATAGACAATCAATACAGACATATACACAGACAGTATACAGCAGACAATATACACAAATTAACACATGCAGTGGTGATTTAGTGCAAAGAGTTAAGGGTCCTTATGGCTGTGGGGAAAAAACAGTTTTTGAAGCGGGTTGTTTTGGTGGATATGGATCTGTAACGCCGCCTGGAGGGCATCAGTTGTAACAGGTGGTGAGCGGGATCAGATAATATTTTTTGTGACCGTTTGATTGTGCGTTTATGATAGTGATTCGACTGTGGGGAGGGGGGAGCCGATGATCTTTGATGATTTTTTGACTATGCGCTGTAGTTTTTTTGCGAGAATGACTGTCCAGGCTGCCGTACCAAACTGTTATGGAGGAGGTGAGGATGCTTTCAATAATGGCTGTGTAAAACTGAAGGAGGAGGTTTTGTTTTATTTTGAATTTCTTGAGCTGCCTCAGAAAAAACAGTCTTTGATGGGCTTTTTTGATGATGTGGTCTGTGTTTATGTTCCATTTGAGTGTATTACTGATGTGTGTGCCAAGAAATTTGAATGAGTCCGTTACAGTTACGGGTTCGCCAGAGATGTGAATGGGTGTTTTGAGGGAGGGTCTGCGCCTGAAATCTATGATAAGTTCTAGTGTTTTGGATGTGTTGAGCTGGAGGTTGTTGTCTTGGCACCAAGTGAAAGCTTGGGCCACCTGCTTGCGGTAGTGGTCTTCGTTATTGTTGGTTATGAGTCCGGTTATGGTTGTGTCGTCTGCATATTTAAAGAAAGTGACTGAGCTGTGGTGGGATGTCATGTTGTTGGTGTAAAGGGAGAAGAGCCAGGGTGAAAGGACGCAACCTTGGGGGGCACCAGTGCTGAGGGTCAGAGGTCAAGATAAGAAGCCACTTATCTTAACCCTCTGTCGCCTTCTCCACAAGAAGCTCTGGATCCAGTGGCATAAACTGGGGTCAATGTTCATGTGCATCAGTTTGTTAAAGAGGGTGACCGGGTTTATTGTGTTGAAGGCTGAGCTGAAATCGATGAAGAGGATGCGGGCGTAGGTGTTGGGTGACTCAAGGTGTTGTAGTATGTGATGGAGGGCTCGGTTGATAGCATCCTCGACAGACCTGTTGGCACGGTAGGCAAATTGGTGGGTGTCCATCAGAGGGGCAGTGTATGATTTGAGGTGAGAAAGGATGATGCGTTCAAATGACTTCATGACCACAGATGTTAGAGCAATTGGTCTGAAGTCGTTGAGGCAGGTGGTCTTATTTGATTTTGGTACAGGGATTATGGTTGAGTCCTTGTAGCATTTTGGTACTGTACACTGGCAGAGGGAGGTGTTGAAAATGTTAGTAAATATAGGGGCCAGTTGGGCTGCACAATGGTGGAGGACAGCTGGGCTGATGTTGTCCGGGCCTCCAGCTTTCCTCTTATTGTTTTTCTTGAAGATGGCCCTCACCTCCTCCTCTTGGATGTGGAATGGGGGGTGGGGGGGTAGTAGGGAGGGGCTGGAGATTGATCAAACCTGCCATAAAACGTATTAAGTTTGTCTGGGAGGTCAGGGTCTATGTCAGGTGGGGTGGAGGGGCTTTTTTTGTAATTGGTCATAATTTGTATTTTTTTCCAGACAGTTCTGGTGTCATTTGATGCAATCTGATGTTCCAGTTTTGCAGCATAATTTGATTTGGCTCTCCTGATAGCAGACCTTAGTTCATATTTGGCACTGCTGTATTGTACCTTGTCTCCACTGATAAAAGCAGAGTTCTTTTTCTTGCGCACAAGTTGGATATCTTTTGTAAACCAGGGTTTGTTATTGCTGTAGGTTTTAACTGTTTTGGTAGGGATGCACGTCTCCGCGCAGAAATTGATAAATGAAGTCACAGTGTCAGTGAGCTCGTCGAGGCTGGTCGCAGCTGGACTGAATATGTCCCAATCAGTGCAGTCGAAGCAGCCTCTCAGAGTTTCAATAGCCGCAGTGGACCAGGACCTTGCGGCCCTGGACGGAGCATTGGTGGATTTAAGTCTCTGTTTGTATTTCGGGACAAGAAGCAGCATGGCGTGGTCGGAACCTCCTTCACATGACTGAAATGAGAGCTTTGATGAATCAGTCAAAATTGTTTATGTGCAATGAGGAGAATAAAACAAATGAACAGCTCTGGTCACGAGGGCGTTGCATATATTTGTCAGTATGTCAATCTCATCTCACCCTCACATTTTGGCTATTTGTCCAGAGCATGTTGTCAGAAGATGTTTGTCCCCCCCCCCCTCTCTCTGGTGAGACAGAGCAACGTAATGTGAGGTTGCATTAGGACGCATTTTTGTAACTATATTTGCACATTTGTAACTATTGTGGCGCCCGGCCCGTGCCTAAGCCCATGCGCGAGTGTGGGACGGTGGTAAATGGAGTATATATCTCGCCTCGCTTTGTCTCTGCTGTTTCTGCTGTCCCTCTCTTGCCCCGTGTTGTCTTTGGCAGGACCATGTATGGAGTTCCTGCGCCCCAAGGGGCCACAGCTGCAACCCGTGGAGATAATCACCGTATGCCCATACATGGAGTTCCTGCCCATCAAGGCACAGGTGAAGGGCATCAGCAGGAGCAGCAGATACGGTACAAAAGTAGCCCACGGAGCACCCAGTCGGGAGGAGTTGCTACGGCGAACCAAGGAGCAGTTGATATATATCTATATATATCTATATAGATAGATAGATAGAGAGAGATAGAGAGATAGAGAGATAGAGAGATAGAGAGATAGAGAGAGAGAGAGAGAGAGAGAGAGAGAGAGAGAGAGAGAGAACGAGAGTCATTGTCCAGTGTATGACCCCTGACCATAGGAGAGCCCGCTACGTTGCCAACCTTCGCCTGTCTGACTACCCCGCTGCCGCCCCGACCTGGAACGTAAGAGGACCACCCACCGTGTACCGAACACCCCTGCTATCTTCACGACACGACGCCTTCTCACCCCCACCCTCTCTCTATCATTTCCCTCTCCCCGCTAACCGAATAAATATCTTTGATTATAATTCTGGTGTGGACCTCTCTGCTTACACTGTGTTTGGGTCCGTGACGCGCCCGCACACCCCGGCGGCCGTCACAATATATATATATATACACACAGTGGGGGAAATAATTATTTGATCCCCTGCTGATTTTGTTCGTTTGCCCGACTACAAAGAAATGAGCGGTCTATAATTTTTATGGTACTTTTATTTTAACAAATAGAGACAGAATATCAACAAAGAAGTCCAGAAAAAACACATTATATAAAGTTATAAATTCATTTGCATTTGATCGAAGGAAATAAGTATTTGATCCCCAAGCAAAACATGACTTAGTACTTGGTGGAGAAACCCTTGCTGGCAAGCACAGAAGTCAGACGTCTCTTATAGTTGGTCACCAGGTTTGCACACATCTCAGGAGGGATTTTGGTCCACTCCTCTTTACAGATCCTCTCCAAATCCTGAAGGTTTCAAGGCTTTTGCTTGGCAACTCGAAGCTTCAGCTCCCTCCACAAATTTTCGATAGGATTAAGGTCTGGAGACTAGCTAGGCCACTCCATGACCTTAGTGTGCTTCCTCTTGAGTCATTCCTTTGTTGCCTTGGCCGTATGTTTTGGGTCATTGTCATGCTGGAAGACCCATCCACGACCCATCCTCAGTGCTATGGCTGAGGGAAGGAGGTTCTCGTCCAAGATCTTATGGTACATGGCCCCGTCCATTGGCCCCTCAATGCAGTGAAGTCGTCCTGTACCCTTAGCAGAGAAACAACCCCAAAGCATAATGTTTCCACCTCCGTGTTTGACGGTGGGGATGATGTTCTTGGGATTGTAGCATTCAGCATTTCTCTCCCTCCAAACACGAAGAGTCGAATTTATGCCAAAGAGTTCAATTTTGGTCTCATCTGACCACATCACCTTCTCCCAAGCCTTCTCTGAATCATTTAGGTGTTCATTGGCAAACTTCAGATGGGCCTGTACATGTGCCTTCTTGAGCAGGGGGACCTTGCGGGCACTGCAGGATTTCAATCTGTTACGGTGTAGTGTGTTACCAATGGTTGTCTTGGTGGCTGTGGTCCCAGCTGCCTTGAGATCATTACCAAGCTCCTCCCGTGTAGTTCTGGGCTGATCCCTCACCCTTCTCATGATCATCCTTACCCCACGAGGCAAGATCTTGCATGGAGCTCCAGGCCGAGGGCGATTGATGGTTATTTTGTATTTCTTCCATTTTCTAATAATTGCACCAACAGTTGTCTCCTTCTCACCAAGCTTCTTGCTGATGGTCTTGTAGCCCATTCCAGCCTTGTGCAGGTCTACAACTCTTACCCTGATGTCCTTTGAATGTTCTTTGGTCTTGCCCATGGTGGTGGAGAGGTTGGAATGGAAGAGATTGATTCTATTGACAGGTGTCTTTTATACCCATAACAAGCAGAGATTAGGAGTACTTTTCCTAAAGTGACAGGACTAATCTGTGTGCCTCATGGGCATATAACCGGTCTGTATGAGCCAGAATTCTTGCTGGTTTGTAGGGGATCAAATACTTATTTCCTTCGATCAAATGCAAATGAATTTATAACTTTATGTTTGTGTTTTTTCTGGACTTTGTTGATATTCTGTCTCTATTTGTTAAAATAAAAGTACCATAAAAATTATAGACCGCTCATTTCTTTGTAATCGGGCAAACTAACAAAATCAGCAGGGGATCAAATAACTATTTCCCCCACTGTATATACAGCGTGTGAAATAAGTATTGAACACCTCACCATTTTTCTCAGTACATATATTTCCAAAGGTGCTATTGACATGACATTTTCACCAGATGTTGGTAACAACCCAAGTAATCCATACATACAAAGAAACACGAAAGAAATACGTTCAGAAATGAAGTTGTGTGTAATAATGTGAAATGACACAGGGAAAAAGTATTGAACACATGAAGAAAGGGAGGTGCAAAAAGGCATGGAAAGCCAAGACAACAATTGAAATCTATCAGTAATTAAAAAGCAATCCAGCCCCTTGTCAGTGCAAATTAATATTAGCTGGTTCAGTCCCAACTGATGGCCTACAAAAAGGTGTCATTGCCAAGGTGTCACACAAGACACATCTCATGATGGGTGAAAGCAAAGAGCTGTCTCAAGACCTTCGCAACCTAATTGTTGCAAAACATAACGATGGCATTGGTTACAGGCGCATTTCTAAGCTTCTGAATGTTCCAGTGAGCACTGTTGGGGCCATAATACGGAAGTGGAAATACAATCATTTTACCATAAATTTGCCTCGATCAGGTGCTCCTCGCAAGATTTCTGACAGAGGAGTGAAAAGAATAATCAGAAGAGTTGTCCAAGAGCCAAGGACCACTTGTGGAGAGCTTCAAAAAGACCTGGAATTAGCAGGTACTGTTGTCTCAAAGAAAAAAAAGTAATGCACTCCACCGCCATGGCCTGTATGCACGCTCACCACGCAAGACTCCATTGCTGAAAAAAAAGCATGTTGAAGCTCGTTTAAAGTTTGCTGCACAACATTTGGAAAAGCCAGTGAAATACTGGGAGAATATAGTGTGGTCAGATGAGAGCAAAATTGAACTGTTTGGATGCCATAATACACACCATGTTTGGAGGATAAATGGCACTGCACATCACCCTAAAAACACTATACCAACAGTGAAGTTTGGAGGTGGGAACATCATGGTGTGGGGCTGCTTTTCAGCAAATGGTACTGGCAAACTTCACATGATTGAAGGAAGGATGAATGGGCAAATTTACCGAGACATTCTTGACCAAAATCTGCTGCCATCTACCAGGATGATGAAGATGAAATGAGGGTGGACATTTCAGCAAGACAATGATCCCAAACACACAGCCAAGGAAACTCTCAATTGGTTTCAAAGAAAGAAAATAAAGCTGCTAGAATGGCCCAGCCAATCACCCGACTTAAATCCCATTGAAAATCTATGGAAAGAACTGAAGATCAAGATTCATAGAAGAGGCCCACGGAACCTTCAAAATTTGAAGACTGTTTGTGTGGAAGAATGGGCCAAAATCACACCAGAGCAATGCATGCGACTAGTTTCTGCATACAGGAGGCGTCTTGAAGCTGTCATTACCAACAAAGGCTTTTGTACAAAGTATTAAATAAATATCAGTAAGCGTGTTCAATACTTTTTCCCTTTGTCATTTCACATTATTACACACAACTTAATTTCTGAACTTATTTGTTTTGGTTTCTTTGTATGTATGGATTACTTGGGTTGTTACCAACATCTGGTGAAAATGTCATGTCAATAGTACCTTTGGAAATATATTTACTGAGAAACATTGTGACGTGTTCAATACTTATTTCCTTATATTGTCTTTAAATTTACCATAATTTCTCCCAAAATATTGTCATTTAGAGCATTTATTTGCAGAAAATGACAACTGGTCAAAATAACAAAAGATGCAGTGTTTTCAGATCTCGAATAACAAGTTCCCTTCTTTTCCTCACTCAAAACTTTTCTTTTCAACTCTTTTGGGATGGTCAACAGTTATTTTTTTATTCCAATTACTTTTGCGGTACTACTAGCACTGTTTTTGCCATCCAGCTGGTCCTATTGCAAGAGGATAGTGATGACCATAGCAGTGATTTTTATACTTTTCCTCATTAAATAAGATTTGGTTCAGGTGATCATTTAATCAGTACCTCATTAAGTAGAATGAGGTGTGCCTGTATTGGAATTCAACAGACACTGGAATGGAATGGAATGGCTGCCATACATGTAGAGATGCTGATTCAAGAACATTTTTAAGTGGTCTCTTAATTTTTTCCAGACCTGTATGTGTATATACACTCACCGGCCACGTTATTAGGTACACCTGTTCAACTGCTCGTTAACGCAAATATCTAATCAGCCAATCACATGGCAGCAACTCAATGCATTTAGGCATGTAGACATGGTCAAGACAACCTGCTGAAGTTCAAACCAAGCATCAAAATGGGGAAGAAAGGTGATTTAAGTGACTTTGAACGTGGCATGGTTGTTGGTGCCAGACGGGCTGGTCTGAGTATTTCAGAAACTGCTGATCTACTGGGATTTTCACGCACAACCATCTCTAGGGTTTACAGAGAATGGTCCGAAAAAGAGAAAATATCCAGTGAGCGGCAGTTCTCTGGGCGAAAATGCCTTGTTGATGCCAGAGGTCAGAGGAGAATGGCCAGACCGGTTCGAGATGATAGAAAGGCAACAGTAACTCAAATAACCACTCGTTACAACCAAGGTATGCAGAAGACCATCTCTGAACGCACAACACGTCGAACCTTGAAGCAGATGGGCTACAGCAGCAGAAGACCACACCAGGTGCCACTCCTGTCAGCTAAGAACAGGAAACTGAGGCTACAATTCGCACAGGCTCATCAAAATTGGACAATAGAAGATTGGAAAAACGTTGCCTGGTCTGATGATTTTCGATTTCTGCTGCGACATTCAGATGGTAGGGTCAGAATTTGGCGTGAACAACATGAAAGCATGGATCCATCCTGCCTTGTATCAACGGTTCAAGCTGGTGGTGGTGGTGTAATGGTGTATGGGATATTTTCTTGGCACACTTTGGGCCCCTTAGTACTGTGATAGAAATCTTTCAGTGAACAACAATAAATTATGTTTGGTTTAATGCATATACAAAGTTTAGACAAAGTTGTTTACAGCTGGATCAGCATTCCTTCACCAACAGTGTGGATTCAGAGACTGATGCTGTGGCTGAGGAGAGGACCGTCCTTAACTCCAATGCTCGTACGTCATAGGTCTAAGGGCATATCTTGCACCTGGTTGCAGATAAAGAAGCGTAGGCATTGTGAGCCACTATCTCAAACCTCAGCCTGCAGTTAGGAGTGTTCCAAGGTCACACACTGTCTGTTGTATCAGAGAAGGAGCAGTCGATTTTGGTTCTTCCTCAGTCACATAATGGAAAATAACAAAGCACATTGGGTCACAACAAGGTCAATACATTTCATATAAGACTTAAGCAAAATAGTAAGAATATTTTTTTTTGCCATTACAGTACCAATTGAGCATCGTTTAAAATTCACAGCCTACCTGAGTATTGTTGCTGACCATGTCCATCCCTTTATGACCACAGTGTACCCATCTTCTGATGGCTACTTCCAGCAGGATAATGCGCCATGTCACAAAGCTCACATCATCTCAAACTGGTTTCTTGAACATGACAATGAGTTCACTGTACTCCAATGGCCTCCACAGTCACCAGATTTCAATCCAATAGAGCACCTTTGGGATGTGGTGGAACGAGAGATTCGCATCATGGATGTGCAGCCGACAAATCTGCAGCAACTGCGTGATGCTATCATGTCAATATGGACCAAAATCTCTGAGGAATGTTTCCAGCACCTTGTTCAATCTATGCCACAAAGAATTAAGGCAGTTCTGAAGGCAAAAGAGGGTCCAACCCGGTACTAGCAAGGTGTACCTAATAAAGTGGCCGGTGAGTGTATATACAGTTGTGGTCAGAAGTTTACATACACTTGTTAAGAACATGTATGTCGTGGCAGTCTTGAGTTTCCAATCATTTCTACAACTCTTATTTTTCTGAAGTGTTTAGGGATATACTGTCTGATGGACTGATTGGAGCACATACTTCTTCTGAAAACATTCATGAAGTTTGGTTCTTTTATGAATTTATTATGGGTCTTCTGAAAATGTGACAATCTGCTGGGTCAAAAATATACATACAGCAATGCTAATATTTGGTTAAATGTCCCTTGGCCATTTTCACCTCAATTAGATGCTTTTCGTAGCCATCCACAAGCTTCTGACAAGCTTCTGGTTGAATCTTTGACCACTCCTCTTGACAGAATCGGTGCAGTTCAACTAAATTCGTTGACTTTCTGACACAGACTTGTTTCTTCAGCACACTCCACATGTTCTTGATGGGGTTTAAGTCAGGACTTTGTGAAGGCCATTCTAAGACCTTAATTCTAGCCTGATTTAGCCATTCCTTTACGACGTTGGATGTGTGTTTGGGGTCATTGTCCTGTTGGAATACCCAACTACGTCCAAGACCCAACCTTCTGGCTGATAATTGTAGGTTTTCCTGAAGAATTTGGAGGTAGTCCTCCTTCATTATTCCATTTACTTTCTGTAAAGCACCAGTTCCACTGGCAGCAAAACAGGCCCAGAGCATAATACTACCACCACCATGCTTGACGGTAGGTATGGTGTTCTTGGGGTGACCTTCTCTCCTTCAAGCATTGTGGTCAAATAGCTCAATTTTTGTTTCATCTGACCACTGAACTTTCCTCCAGAAGACCTTTTCTTTATCCATGTGATCAGCAGCAAACAGTCAGTCGAGCCTTAAGGTCCCGCTTCTGGAGCAACGGCTTCCTTCTTGCACGGCAGCCTCTCAGCCCATGGCGATGTAAAACACGCTTGACTGTGGACACTGACACCTGTGTTCCAGCAGCTTCTAATTCATGGCAGACCTGCTTTTTGGTGGTTCTTGGTTGACTCTTGACCATCCTGACCAATTTTCTCTCAGCAGCAGGTGATAGCTTGCGTTTTCTTCATGATCGTGGCAGTGACACAACTGTGCCATGCATTTTATACTTACAAACAATTGTTTGCACAGTTGATCTTGGGACCTGTAGCTGCTTTGAAATGGCTCCAAGTGACTTTCCTGACTTGTTCAAGTCAATGATGCGCTTTTTCAGATCCGTGCTGAGCTCCTTAGACTTTCCCATTGTAGCGTTTTTGGCTGAGTGTAATGAGTGTATTAAACGAGCCCTATTTAAATGGGCTGAAATAAGTCACCAGCTGTAGTCAATCATAATCACTCATAAGAAGTTAAGAGGCCATGCCACAAAGCAAATTTGATGGACACAACTTTCTACATCACCAAAATTGATAATTCAAGGTGCTGTTTGTATATTTTTGACCCAGCAGATTTGGTCACATTTTCGGAAGACCCATAATAAATTCATAAAAGAACCAAACTTCATGAATGTTTTTTGTGACAAAGAAGTATGTGCGCCAATCAATCCATCACAGAAAAATAAGAGTTGTAGAAATGATTGGAAACTCAAGACTGCCATGACATACATGTTCTTTACAAGTGTATGTAAACTTCTGACCACAACTGTGTGTATATATATATATATATATATATATACACACTCTCACCGGCCACTTTAGTAAACATTTTTACGACCACTGTACTCAGCAACACTTCTAGAATATGAATCAAGTGAGTTTCAGCCATGAGGGGTGTTATACAGAGTGTTGTTGGCTTTTTTACTGTTGTCATTTTTTTGGGGGGGGGGGCTGTCCACGGTCATGAAACAATTTCCCTTATATAATCAATAAGTGCTGTTCTAGCAAGTCCAGGTAAGAGATAACAAAACTGAAACATGACTGAATATTAGAGAATTGATTTTATTTCGAACAACCAACACAGTTTGAAATGTCAAAATGTTTCCATTTAAAAAGGGTCTAGTTCATTGGGAAACAAAAGCATATACAGTAAGGTCCTGAAATATTTGGACAGTGACACAATTTTCATAATTCTGGCTCTGTACGCCACCACAATGGATTTGAAATGAAACAATTGAGATGCAATTGAAGGGCAGACTTTCAGCTTTAAGTCAAGGGGTTGAACAAAAATATCGGATGAAACGTTTAGGAATTGCAACCATTTTTATACACAGTCCCCCATTTTCAGGGGCTCAAATGTAATTGGACAAATTAACAATCATAAATAAAATGTTCATTTTTAATACTTTGTCAAGAATCCTTTGCAGGCAATGACTGCCTTAAGTCTGGAACCCATGGACATCACCAAATGCTGTGTTTCCTCCTTTGTGATGCTTTGCCAAGCCTTTACTGCAGCTGTCTTCAGTTGTTGTTTGTTTGTGGGTCTTTCTGCCTTCATTTTGTCTTCAGCAAGTGAAATGCATGCTTGATCGGGTTGAGATCAGGTGATTGACTCGGCCATTGCAGAATATTCCACTTCTTTGCCTTAAAAAAACTCCTGGGTTGCTTTCGCAGTATGTTTTGGGTCATTGTCCATCTGTACTGTGAAGCGCCGTCCAATCAACTTTGCTGAATCTGAGCAGACAGTATATCCCTAAACACTTCAGAATTCATCCGGCTGCTTCTGTCTTTTGCCACTTCATCAATAAACACTAGTGACCCAGTGCCACTGGAAGCCATGCATGCCCATGCCATCATACTGCCTCCACCGTGTTTTATAGATGATGTGTTATGCTTAGAATCATGAGCAGTTCCAAGCCTTCTCCATACTTTTTTTCTTCCCTTCATTCTGGTACAGGTTGATCTTAGTTTCATCTGTCCAAAGAATGCTGTTCCAGAATTGGGCTGGCTTTTTTAGATGTTTTTTGGGCAAAGTCTAATCTGGGCTTTCCATTCTTGAGGCTTATGAATGGTTTGCACCTTGTGGTGAAGTCTTCTCTTTATGGTAGACTTGGATAATGATATGCCTACCTCCTGGAGAGTGTTCTTCACTTGGCTGGATGTTGTGAAGGGGTTTTTCTTTACCATGTGAAGGATCCTTCAATCATCCACCACTGTTGTCTTCCGTGGACGTCCAGGCCTTTTTGTGTTGCCGAGCTCACCAGTGCATTATTTTTTTCTCAGAATGTATGTTTTTGCAGCCTAAGGATGGCCTGTTTCACTTGCATTGAGAGCTCCTTTGACCGCATGTTGTGCGTTCACAGCAACAGCTTCCAAATGCAAATGCCACACTTGGAATCAACTCAGACCTTTCACCTGCTTAATTGATAAAGGAATAGCCCACATCCGTCCATGAAACAGCTTTTGAGTCAATTGTTTCTCCATTTTTGGCAAAACGATCAGTATTTGTCAGTATTATATATATTTCACCCCTCTCTCTATTTTTTTCATTTATTCATTTATTGCCGTGAAATAGCTCCAAACGATGCTCCGCTTTCTTTCTGCCATTGTGACTAACTTGCAGAACTGTTTCTCTAGTCTGCGTGCGGGCCTTAGTACTGCCTTTCTATGGGGAGCGGAGCGAGAAGAAAGGAAAAGTAGTTCCTATCCCATACAGCAATTAAAAAATTAAAACAAATGAATACTATGAAGTTAATAAAATCACGACTTAAAGACAGTTGATTTTGTAATATGAGGATCGATTCTCAAAACTGAAGCATTAAGATCGAAGTATCGATATTTTGGTATCGATCCGACCATCCCTACTAGAATATTCCAGTCGGTGCGCTTACAAGCAGAACAGATCAAGATCAGTAGATCTCGTCGTCGCAGAAGTCGGGACATCAGAAACGAAAAGCGAGGCAACAGCAAGCTGAGAGGGAGAAAAAGGGCAGACAGTTAGTCATCCAGTTTTTTCCAAAGAAAGCTATATATATTTATTCACGGACCTGCCTTTGGTGGCCATTAAGTTACACGTAGCTACCTAGCCAACATTACTCTGGCTTACGCTGCCTGGATGATCTAGCCAACTTAAGTTAACTTACAGTGCAGGGTCAGTGTTATTTCACTTAAATATTTGTTAGGTTACCTTTATCGCCACCAAAAATGACATCAGTGCAATTTTGGTCCGAATAATTAATAGAGCTCAGTGAATCTGTAGCCAGCTATTGCACACTCTTGCTATTGCTAGCAAACTAGCATACATGCTAACTAGCTTGTTCACTAATCAGATCTCCCCTCATCGTGCACAGATGCAGCTTCAGGGTTAGAAACCCTTCCTTCAACACACCTCCCAGTTGTAGGAGAAAGAGGTGAGCAGTATTTTGTTGATAATATGTTTACAGCAGTACAATCCATGAAGCGAAAGTTTTTTGGGATTAAGGCTCATACCAACTGATTTTGAATATTTTAATGTATGCTGTATTACCATGTGAGCAGCTAGCTGGCTAGCAAGCATGGGATATAACTTCAGCTAATGGGAACATTTAGCTAATTTAGTTCTTCCAGTAATGTACATTGACAACTGTCATGCCTGAGGTTGCTGTCTGGTGACTGTGGCGCCCCCCTCTGGCTATACGGGTCAGTGCCTCCCAATCTACCTTGAATCATATCACCTGTGTGTTCCCCATGTCTTCGTCCGAGATTCTCCCTGTCTGTTGTGAGTACCCTGTCTACCCGTCAGTCCCCGTGATAACCCTGTACCCAGTATTATTCCACTTGTTAAAGTGTGTACCTTATTTAGCGGAGCTTGCTTTCTCCACCTTTGTTTTGCCGTTTGGTCCCCGTGTTTGTTTGTACCCCATTAAAATAACATTGTTAGCTTGCTGGACAACATTTAAGTTAGCTCATGTGGTGTAAAGGGGGTATTGCCACTTTTGTTACCCTTTTTATGATTTATTATTTTTTTCAATCAACCACTGCTACTAATCAAGTATGCAGCCCAGCTCATTCCAAATCAATCAGCAGAATGTTAATGTATTATGCAAACTATTTCTATGTATTATTACTATGTTAATACTGTTATAGGACAGATTGTGAATTATGTGCCTTATGGTTACTATAGAGCCAGGGCCCTCTTCAAGCCATGCAGCCAGAGAGGAGACAAGCAGAACCACCGGTTTTGAAACAGAAGAAGAGGCAATGGAAAGTGCCAACAGTTACAGCAGCACAGATGAGGAGGAGGAAGTAGCAGAGAAGAACATCCAGTGCAAGGGACAAAGTGAGGCTCAGATTAAGGATGCATTAGATACTGAGCCACATGTACTGGTGTCAGAAGAAGATGATCTGCTGTCAGTTGACCCAGGTTTGTGGCCAGCAAGATTAATTGACAAGGACAGGGCAACCGTTATTAGAAAATTAGCAATGAGGCAAGACAGAGAAATGCCTCATGATTCAGAGGGAAAGCCATTTTCCAGACTACCTGAAAGGCAGCAAATGGTAGCGAAAAGGGACTGGTTAATTCACAGTGATATGGGATGCAAAACAGTGCATTTGCACTGTGTCCTTTTCTCTCATGAGCTGAAAAGACCTTCACATAGTGCTCTGAATAGTGACCATGGGTACAAGATGTGTGACGTTAAGTGGCGTCGTATGTATGACAAATTCCCAAGCCATGAAAACAACAGAGCTCACAGGGACTGCTATTTAAAATGGAAAAACCTGCAGTGTTCTGTTATGGCTGCAACTGGCATCGACCATCAGTTGCAAAGAGAGCTACAATCTGAAATTGAGAGAAATAAGGCTCTCTTGCAGAGACTCCTTCATGTCACTCTGCACTTGGCGTCAAGGAATTTACCTTTTAGAAGTAAAACTAAAGATTGAGGCGATGTCCACAATGGAAATTTCCTAGGAACGCTAGAGCTTTTGGCACATTATGGTCCTCTGCTGAAAGACCACTTACAGAAAATCAGGACATCAAAAAAAGAAACCCGGCTAAACTCATTATTTGAGCTCAGACGTACAGAATGAGTTTATTGAATTGTGTGGCAAAAGAGAGAACCATTCTGAAGGAAAGGGAGGATGCAATCTACTATGGAATTATCTGTGATGCTACACCAGACATTTCCCACACTGAGCAAAATGTTGTGCTCATACGATATGTCCATTATAATAACGACACGGAGGAATGGGAGATCAAGGTTCGTAGAATTAAAATAATTAGCGAAATAGCAGGGATGATAGAGAGTGTGCTTTCAGATCTAGGAATAGACATAGGTGATTGCAAGGGGCAAGGCTATGATAATGGGGCAAACATGTCAGGGAAAGTCAAGGGAGTCCAAGCCCAAATATTAAAAAAAAACAATCTCGCTACATTCTCACCTTGTGCCTCCCACACATTAAATCTTGTAGGCGTGCATGCTGCAGGGTCAAGCCTTGAAGTGTCAACTTTTTTTGGCTACGTCAATCGCCTTTATACATTTGTTAAGTGCAAGCCCAGAGCGATGGGCTATATACAAAGACCAAACAAGCTGCTCTCTGCATAGCCTATGACACTCGCTGGAGTGCCAGAATTGATGCTGTTAAACCTGTTGCAAAGCACTTACCTTACTTATGTCCTTGAGGCCCTTGGCACCATACTTCGCTCATGCAGTCTCTCAAGTGAGGCCAGAGCTGAATGTTTTGGTCTGAGGAAGTACTTCATGTCATTTGATGCCATTGTCCTTCTCACCATTTGGTTAAAAGTTTTGCAATGCATTGATGACAGGAATGTGATACTCCAGTCAGGGAAAATCTCACTTGAGGTGGAGGCAGCTAATGTAAATACACTTAAAGAGGAGATGCAGGCTCTGAGAAATGGATGGGATGCTCTCTTCTCTGAGGCATCATTGATTGCTAATCAAATGGGGGTTACACCTCAATTTAAAAAAGAACTTAGCCGTGAGAGGAGGAGGAAGAGGTTTCAGGAGGACAGGACAGAAACAACATTTAACACTGTATTTTTCACTGCCATGGACCAGATAATAAGTGACTTGGACACTCGGTTCCAAACCACAGCAAATATTGTTGAGGAATTGTAGAGGCCATACTTAAAGTTGGCCAGTTGAGTGACAGTACTATTGCTTCTGTGTGTCAGCCATTGATAATTAAGTACACAAGGGACCTCACACCTCAGTTTGAGAGTGAAGTCAGACATCTCAATTCGATATTTTCGGCCACTTTCCTCTCTTGCTCTCCAAAATGCAATTTATAAAATGCAACTCCAGGGCATTTTTGGAGAGGTTTGCATTGCCCTTTGCGGGCGGAGAAAGGGTATTGAGCAAACTGAAACTTATCAAAAGTTATTTGAGATCAACAATGTCTCAGGAGAGGTTGAACAACCTTGCTATATTGTCAATCGAAAGCAAGTTGGCTTTATCACTAGATTTCAAGCATTTGATTGAAGATTTTGCTAGCAAGAAGGCCCAGTGTTTGGATTTTGGCATTTAAGTCATTGAAACTGTATATTTATATCTACCTCATTTGGGGCTGTTGAACAGTGTTTATGTAGCTCATTTAGAGCTGTTCTAGTGCACTTTTTTGAGGTTAAGGGGTTGTATTCTCTCCCATTTGACACTTTTGTGTTGCATTTTTGTTGCTTGTGTTGTTCAAATCTTAATTTAATTGAATAAGTTGTTGAATGTTTTTATTTATTTATTTACTGGATTGCTGGTTACTGTATATACTATATTTTTCAATTAAATGTACACATCAAAATAAGCCTTTAGTGGATTTCTTGCAGTGAATCATATAATTTTATTGTGGGGGGACATGCAGCGTTCGGCCTGTAGAGGAAGCTACAGGACCGTGGCCGGGGTTGTCGAAAGCGAGGCTTCGTTGCGCAGGTGTTGCGAATGAAGCCTCGTTGACTAAATGGTTTAAGATGTGTGTGCCTCTGCGTTGAGGGGAGGGACGGCAACTGTAAAGTTGCCAAGTATTTGGAGGGCTGGAAAGCCGAGTACGAACATTTTATAAAATAAACGGGATTTCCCAGACCACACAACCTCGACTCCGCCTCTGTGTCACGGAACTTGTTACAGTGGCGCCCAACATGAGGCACAGCGAAGGCGGAGAAAAAGGGAATGGAGGCGTTAAGCGCGGCTATCGGAAGGATGGCCCTTATACTGGAGCAGCAGGCCCACCTCCAGCAGGAGCACCAGGCCGCGGTGAGGGAGATGGTAACGGCAAGGGCTGAGGACCGTACCCTCCTCCTGGAGCTCATCGGGGCCATCAAGACGGGGCCGGCGCCTGGGTCGGCCCAAGGTCCACCTCCAGAAAATGGGGGACCTGGACGACCCGGAGGCGTTCCTGGCGGTGTTCGAGGGGACGGCGAGGATCTCGGGGTGGCCGGACGGCGCGTGGGCACACCATCTGCTGCCCCTCTTGTCAGGTGAGGCTCAGCTCGCTGCCCACAGCCTGCCAGCGGCCGCCCAACGGGACTACCCGTCCCTGGCCCAGGCAATTCGAGACCGCCTGGGCCTCACGCCGGAGGAACACCGTCGCCGGTTCCGGGCCCTGACGATGGAGGAGGGGAGCCGGCCCTTTGCCTACGCCCAGCGGCTGCGGGACAGCGCGCGGCGGTGGCTGGACCCAGGGAACAGCTCGGCGGAGGAGGTCGGGGACTGGGTGGTGTTGGAGCAATTCCTCACGGGGCTCCCGGCCCGGACCGCCGCCTGGGTCCAGTACCACCGGCCCCAGGATCTCGCGGCCGCCGTTACCTTGGCGGAGGACCATCTCTCCCTCCCGCCGCAGGAGCCCCGGCGCCCGGAAGGAGCCATGGTGCCGGAGGAGGAGAGACCGGCTTGGCACGGCCAAATATTTTACGACATTGGATTGCACGAAGGGATACTGGCAGATTCCACTCTCGCCGGTATCCCGGGAAAAAAACTGCATTCTCCACTCCGCTCGGGCTATTCCAGTTCACGGTGCTCCCTTTCGGGTTGTTCGGAGCCCCAGCCACTTTTCAGCGCCTCATGGACCGCATTCTGCGGCCGCACTCTGCCTATGCTGCCGCCTATCTGGATGACATTGTCATTCACAGTGACACCTGGGCGCAGCATGTGCAGAGTGTGGCGGCTGTTCTGCGGTCCCTGAGGCAGGCGGGGCTGACGGCCAACCCGAAGAAGTGCGTGATCGAGATCCGGTATCTGGGGTACCACTTGGGTCGAGGGGAGGTGCGGCCGCAGATTGAAAAGACTGCGGCCATCGCCGCCTCTCCACGGCCCAAGACTAAAAAGGAGTTGAGGGCCTTCCTGGGGCTGGCTGGCTATTACCGGCAGTTCGTGCCGGGATTTTCAGAGCTGGCCAGTCCCTTAACGCAGCGTTTCCCAACCGCTGTGCCGCGGCACACTAGTGTGCCGTGAGAGATCGTTGGGTGTGCCGTGAGAAATTATCCAATTTCACTTTTTTTTTATTAACATCTATTAATTATTATCTGCAAATAATATGCCATTGTCGAGTGTCTGTGCTGTAATATAGTGACTGGCAGAGTAATGTAATATTCGTCCGGGTGGCAGCAGGTAGCTAATTGCCTCGTTCCTTCTTAGAGACAAGAGAATTAGTGACGCATGCAACAGGTCGTGGTGACAGTGATGGAGACGTTTTTAAAAAGGAAAAATGCAAACTCCGAACTGGGCCCTGGACAATATTCTGACCCAGGTGAAGTACCAGGCCCTAGTATGAGTGGTGGTAAAAAGAAAGCAAAGACGGTGAGCTCGAGGCAATACAGCGAAAGCTATCTTTCGTTCGGATTTACTTTCCCTGGGAATGAGACGACACCGACTCCATTATGCTTGGTGTGTGGCGAGAAGCTGTCCAACAGCGCCATGGTGCCAAACAAGCTTAAACGCCATCTCCAAACGAAACACCCGTCGCTTCAAAACAAGCAGATGGACTATTTTGTTCGCCTGTGTGAAAACACAGAGAAACAGGCAACTTTTATGAGGAAAAACCACGAAGGTAAATGAGAAAGCCCTCAAAGCTAGTTACCTAGTTGCTGAACTCGTAGCTAAATCAAAAAAGTCCCACTCTGTGGCAGAGACATTAATACTACCTGCCTGCAAAGCCATTGTCAACGAGATGCTCGGCCCTGACGCGGTTAAAGACAGAGCAAAAGTCCCGCTCTCAGATAACACAATTGCCAGGCGTATTGATGACATGTCTACAGACATCGAAAGTCATGTTTTGGGAAAGATACGCATCAGTAGGAAATTTGCGCTGCAACTTGATGAGTCTACGGATATTATTGTATCAGGCTACAGAGTTGTCATTTTGGAAAATTTTTGGTTGGTGGTGTGCCGCAAGATTCTTTCAATGTAAAAAATGTGCGGTGGCTCAAAAAAGGTTGAAAAACACTGCCTTAACGGACCTCACCCGGAAGGGTGCCCCGGATCTGGTCCAATGGTCGGGCCAGTGCCAGGGGTCGTTCGAGGCCCTTAAGGGCGCTCTTTGTGGAGAAACGGTCCTGTATGCGCCTGATTTTAACCTCCCTTTCTCCCTACAGACGGACGCGTCGGATAGAGGGCTGGGAGCAGTGCTGACCCAGCGTGTGGAGGGGGCTGACCGGCCCGTGCTGTACCTGAGCCGCAAACTATCGGAGAGGGAGGGCCGGTACAGCACGGTGGAGAAGGAGTGCCTCGCCATTAAGTGGGCGGTCGGCGCCCTCCGCTACTACCTGCTGGGTCGCGCTTTCACCCTCTATTCCGACCATGCTCCCCTCCAGTGGCTCCACCGCATGAAGGATGTGAACGCGAGGATCACCCGGTGGTATCTTGCGTTGCAGCCCTTCAACTTTTCGGTCGTGCACAGACCGGGGGCGCAGATGGTCGTGGCAGACTTCCTCTCCCGTGCAGGGGGGGGGGAGTAGGCTGTCGGCCGGCGTGTCCCCGGCCTGTGTCGGGCGGTGGGGGTATGTGGGGGGACATGCAGCGTTCTGCCTGTAGAGGGAGCTACAGGACCGTGGCCGGGGTTGTCGAAAGCGAGGCTTCGTTGCGCAGGTGTTGCGAATGAAGCCTCGTTGACTAAATGGTTCAAGATGTGTGTGCCTCTGCGTTGAGGGGAGGGACGGCAACTGTAAAGTTGCCGAGTATTTGGAGGGCTGGAAAGCAGAGTACGAACATTTTATAAAATAAACGGGATTTCCCAGACCACACAACCTCGACTCCGCCTCTGTGTCACGGAACTTGTTACACTTATATCAATTAAATAGTTCTTCATCAAACATTAAATTCATATATATATATATATATATAATGAATCAATAAATGAAGGAGACAGGTGTATGAACTAAAAAGGTGACAGTTCTGAAAATTTATAAAAAATGAAAAACAGGGTTGGAAAAGTCATCAGTCCCCTGATTTAATACTTTGTAGAGCCACCTTTTGCTGCAATTACAGCCATCAATCTGTTTGGATATGTCTCTACTAACTTTGCACACCGAGATTGGAGAATATTTGCCCATTCTTTCTTGCAGAATTGTTCGAGTTCAGTCAAATTCCGTGGTGAGCGGCGATGGACTGCTCTCTTCAAGTCCATCCACAGATTTTCTATCAGATTAAAGTCAGGGCTCTGACTTGGCCACTCAAGGACATTCACCTTTCTATCCTTAAGCCACTGCGTTGTTCTTTTGGCGGTATGTTTAGGATCGTTGTCGTGTTGGAAGGATCGTGTTGGATTCTTGTCCTCAAGAATTTGGGTGTACTTGGCAGCATCCATTTTCCCTTCAATCCTGACCAATTGCCCAGTCCCCGCTGAAGAGAAACATCCCCACAACATAATGTTGCCACCACCATGCTTCACAGTAGGTATGGTGTGTTTTTGGGTGGTTTGGTTTTCGCCAAACATAGGGCTTGGAGTTCAGTCCAAAAAGTTTAATCTTAGTCTCGTCTGACCATAAAACCTTTTTCCACATGGCAACAGAATCTTCCAGGTGTGTTTTTGCATAGGACAAACGAGACTGACTGTGGCACTTTTTCAGAAAAGGCTTCTTTCTTGCTACCCTGCCATACAGGCCAACTTTGTGTAAAGCTTGTGAGATTGTTGTCACATGCACAGACAGACCAGTCCCAGCCATAAAGACTTGTAAGTCCTTCAAAGTTGCCTTTGGCCTCTTGGTAGCTTCTCTGATCAATGTCCTCCTGGCTCGGTCATCCAGTTTGGACGGACGGCCTGATCTAGGCAAGGTGTTGGTGGTGCCATACGCCTTCCACTTCTTAATGATGCTCTGAACGGTACTCAGACGGATAGCTAAAGCCTTCGAAATCTTTTTGTAGCCTTCACCTAACTTGTGCCTTCCTACAACTTTATCCCGGAGGCCTTTTGAAAGTACTTTTCCAACCATGGACTTCTAGTAGTGGAATCCTCAAGAAACAGCTGGTTTTATTCTGAAGTAATCAAAACCACTACAATTGATGTCAGGTGGGGGGCAATTAGCTTGGTGTTTGATCTGGAAGTTGATTGGTTGCACCTGAGCAAGTTTATAATGGTATACTCTAAGGGGCTGATCACTTAACCAAACCAGGTATTTCACTAATTAATTTGTAATAATTGTCCAGATTTTTTAAAAGTTTTATTTTCACTTTGATGATGAGGGTTATAATGTGTACATACAGCTCAAAAAAGTTAGATTTGATTTATTTTAATTTCCAGTGTGTAATGTGACAAAAGGTAAAGATTTCACAGGGTATGATGACTTTCTATAGGCACTGTATCTACTAGCTACAGCCAGGGTAGATCTCTAACTAAATACTGACACCTAGTGGTGAAAAGTAATAGCAGGGTATGAAGTAGGTCTGTGTTTTTTCTGTGACATTTTACAGACGTGTTTTGAGCCAGCGGGGCATTACTGGCGTTGGACAAACTTTGGAAACATATTAACCAAAATTTCAAATACCACTGAATTTCAATTCTCAAAACTGATTTTGAATTCACATGTCTTTTTGCCAGAAAACAACAGTAATGAGAGATGCCACTCATGTACCTCTGACATTCATACATCAATGGTCAGTGACAGTAGGCTAAATTAAGTATTGGGTTATTAACACTAGACTACACTAGAGCTACCAGTCTATTAAACTACAGGTTGTCAAATGGGTTTTCTAGGCTGGTGGGTGGTTTAGGTTGGGGGGGATATTATATTCTTTCATAGGGCCCAAAATCTCTAGTGGCGCCCCTGCTGCTCGAACTGTGGGCAGACAGAGGAATGGAGAAACTGTGGAGTCTGGCATGCGGATTAAATGACGTGCCTTTCAAGATGTCATTTCAGACTCTAAAAGGGAATTTAATTGACCTCCTCCTACGGGCTGGGTTACAATCTGAATGGTCATAGTAAGTGATCTGTCATTCATCACACGCAAAAAAAGTGGGCAACACTGTCTAAAAATTGATCAGGGTTCAGTTGATCGGCACGTAATTGGAATGTGATGGGGGTAAACATTTCAGATGAATTCAGAGCAATTTGAATAAAATCGCCATTTTCCTTACTCTATCCAAAAGCCTGTCCACTCACTCCACAATTAATCTATTCACCTGTAGTAGGTCTATATCGATACCCCTTGCCATGTCAGACAAATCCAGCTGTTGGTGAAATTCTATGTGGTTAAATGCGGCCCACTCTCTGACTGTGAGAGAATCAATGTTCTCGGGGTGTGGCGGGTGGCGTCCTTCAGGTGTGAGCTCGTCCGCACAATCCAATAGAGCACCTTTGGGATGTGGTGGAACAGGAGATTCGCATCATGGATGTGCAGCCGACAAATCAACAGCAATGATGCTATCATGTCAATATGGACCAAAATCTCTGAGGAATGTTTCCAGCACCTTGTTGAATCTATGCCACAAATAATTAAGGCAGTTCTGAAGGCAAAAGGGGGTCCAACCCGGTACTAGCAAGGTGTACCTAATGAAGTGGCTGGTGAGTGTGTATATATATATTGACTTATTGACCATGATCAATCAAGATACATCCTTCTTGGCAAAAGAAAAACAAAATGGTGGTGACTTGGCTGGGAACAACACAACATGTTAACCGACTGACCTATTGACCTACATGTGGTACATGAAATAAAAAAACATTGATGTGAAAGAAGTTGCAGTCTATTTACTACTTCAGTTGCTCCACCTGAATAGCAGGCCTACCACTTTTTTTTCATCTTTGGAATGCTGCACGCGGCCTATCCACAAATTCTATTCACATGTATTGCGCAGAGTGGGCATGTCTAACAATCTGTATTTGATAAGTGTTGAACTTGCAAACAAATAAACTGAACTTGTGTTTATGTTCTATGCTGTTAATGCTGCACACGGCCCTACCCACTGATTTACAAAGCACAATTGTCCACAATTGTAGACATGAAGACATGATATGTTCTAAATGAAGGTTTATCCAAAGACAGTAAAACTGAAAATATAGTGTGACGGCCGCCGGGGTGTGCGGGCGCGTCACGGACCCAAACACAGTGTAAGCAGAGAGGTCCACACCAGAATTATAATCAAAGATATTTATTCGGTTAGCGGGGAGAGGGAAATGATAGAGAGAGGGTGGGGGTGAGAAGGCGTCGTGTCGTGAAGATAGCAGGGGGGTTCGGTACACGGTGGGTGGTCCTCTTACGTTCCAGGTCGGGGCGGCAGCGGGGTAGTCAGACAGGCGAAGGTTGGCAACGTAGCGGGCTCTCCTATGGTCAGGGGTCATACACTGGACAATGGTGACTTGGCTTATTCTCTCTCTCATCAACTGCTCCTTGGTTCGCCGTAGCAACTCCTCCCCACTGGGTGCTCCGTGGGCTACTTTTGTACCGTCTCTGCTGCTCCTGCTGATGCCCTTCACCTGTGCCTTGATGGGCAGGAACTCCATGTATGGGCATACGGTGATTATCTCCACGGGTTGCAGCTGTGGCCCCTTGGGGCGCAGGAACTCCATACATGGTCCTGCCAAAGACAACACGGGGCAAGAGAGGGACAGCAGAGACAAAGCGAGGCGAGATATATACTCCATTTACCACCGTCCCACACTCGCGCATGGGCTTAGGCACGGGCCGGGCGCCACAATATATTTTTATATATATATATATATATACATATATACAGTGCCTATAAAAAGTCATCATACCCCTTTGAAATAGTTACTATATTTTTCGTACAGCCTGAAATCAAAACCAATTAAAAAAAAACTTTTTCCAGCTTTATGTACAAATTTAGCCATACAACATCAAACTCATGAAAAAAAAGGCGACAGTTCTGAAAATTTATAAAAAATTAAAAACAAGAATAACAGGGTTGGAAAAGTCATCAGTCCCCTGATTTAATACTTTGTAGAACCACCTTTTGTTGCAATTACAGCCATCAATCACTTTGGATACGTCTCTACTAGCTTTGCACACCTAGATTCGAGAATATTTGCCCATTCTTCCTTGCAGAATTGTTCGAGTTCAGTCAAATTCTGTAGTGAGCGGCGATGGACTGCTCCCTTCAAGTCCATCCACAGATTTAAGTCAGGGCTCTGACTTGGCCACTCAAGGACATTCACCTTTCTATCCTTAAGCCACTGCGTTGTTCTTTTGGCGGTATGTTTAGAATCGTTGTCGTGTTGGAAGGTGAATGACCTGCCCATCTTCAGCTGTCTAGCAGACGGACACAGGTTGTCCTCAAGAATTTGGGTGTACTTGGCAGCATCCCTTTCAATCCTGACCAATTGCCCAGTCCCCGCTGAAGAGAAACATCCCCACAACATAATGTTGCCACCACCATGCTTCACAGTAGGTATGGTGTGTTGTGGGTGGTGTGCTGTGTTTGGTTTTCGCCAAACATAGCGCTTGGAGTTCAATCCAAAAAGTTCAATCTTAGTCTCGTCTGACCATAAAACCTTTTTCCACATGGCAACAGAATCTTCCAGGTGTGTTTTTGCATAGCACAAACGAGACTGACTGTGGCACGTTTTCAGAAAAGGCTTCTTTCTTGCTACCCTGCCATTCAGGCCAACTTTGTGTAAAGCTTGTGAGATTGTTGTCACATGCACAGATAGACCAGTCCCAGCCATAAAGACTTGTAAGTCCTTCAAAGTTGCCTTTGGCCTCTTGGTAGCTTCTCTGATCAATGTCCTCCTGGCTCGGTCATCCAGTTTGGACGGACGGCCTGATCTAGGCAAGGTGTTGGTGGTGCCATACGCCTTCCACTTCTTAATGATAATTATACTCTAAGGCAGCGTTTCCCAACCGCTGTGCCGCGGCACACTAGTGTGCCGTGAGAGATCGTTGGGTGTGCCGTGAGAAATTATCCAATTTCACTTTTTTTTTTATTAACATTTATTAATTATTATCTGCAAATAATATGCCATTGTCGAGTGTCTGTGCTGTAATATAGTGACTGGCAGAGTAATGTAATATTCGTCCGGGTGGCAGCAGGTAGCTAATTGCCTCGTTCCTTCTTAGAGACAAGAGAATTAGTGACGCATGCGACAGGTCGTGGTGACAGTGATGGAGAAGTTTTTAAAAAGGAAAAATGCAAACTCCGAACTGGGCCCTGGACAAGATTCTGACCCAGGTAAAGGCCCTAGTATGAGTGGTGGTAAAAAGAAAGCAAAGATGGTGAGCTTTAGGCAATACAGCGAAAGCTATCTTTCGTTCGGATTTACTTTCACAGGGGATGAGACGACACCGACTCCGTTATGCTTGGTGTGTGGCGAGAAGCTGTCCAACAGCGCCATGGTGCCAAGCAAGCTTAAACGCCATCTCCAAACGAAACACCCGTCGCTTCAAAACAAGCCGATGGACTATTTTGTTCGCCTGCGTGAAAACACAGAGAAACAGGCAACTTTTATGAGGAAAAACCACAAAGGTAAATGAGAAAGCCCTCAAAGCTAGTTACCTAGTTGCTGAACTCGTAGCTAAATCAAAAAAGTCCCACTCTGTGGCAGAGACATTAATACTACCTGCCTGCAAAGCCATTGTCAACGAGATGCTCGGCCCTGACGCGGTTAAAGACATAGCTAAAGTCCCGCTCTCAGATAACACAATTGCCAGGCGTATTGATGACATGTCTACAGACATCGAAAGTCATGTTTTGGGAAAGATACGCATCAGTCGGAAATTTGCGTTGCAACTTGATGAGTCTACGGATATTATTGTATCAGGCTACAGAGTGTCATTTAGTAACATTTTTGGTTGGTGGTGTGCCGCAAGATTCTTTCAATGTAAAAAATGTGCCGTGGCTCAAAAAAGGTTGAAAAACACTGCTCTAAGGGGCTGATCACTTAACCAAACCAGGTATTTCACTAATTAATTTTTAACAATTGTCCAGAATTTTTAAATTTTTTATTTTCACTTTGATGATGAGGGTTATAATGTGTACATACAGCTCAAAAAAGTTAGATTTGATTTATTTTAATTTCCAGGGTGTAATGTGACAAAAGGTAAAGATTTCACAGGGTATGATGACTTTCTATAGGCACTGTATATAATCATATACTGTACACCTCATCACTCCCTTTCTCACGTAGTCCGCATAGCATGATAGAGATATGAGGTGCAGGGTTCGATCCCTGCCTGAAGCATGTTTTTTTGCAGGGATTTTTTGTATATACACTTTATTAGGTACACCTGTTCGGTAACGCAAATATCTAATGGTGTGGGGGATATTTTCTTGGCACACTTTGGGCCCCTGAGTACCAATTGAGCATCGTTTAAACGCCACAGCCTACCTGAGTATTGTTGCTGACCATGTCCATCCCTTCATGACCACAGTGTACCCATCTTCTGATGGCTACTTTCAGCAGGATAACGCGCCATTTCACAAAGCTCACATCATCTCAAACTGGTTTCTTGAACATGACAATGAGTTCACTGTACTCCAATGGCCTCCACAGTCCAATAGAGCACCTTTGGGATGTGGTGGAACGGGAGATTCGCATCATGGATGTGCAGCCGACAAATCTGCAGCAATGATGCTATCATGTCAATATGGACCAAAATCTCTGAGGAATGTTTCCAGCAAATCTATGCCACAAAGAATTAAGGCAGTTCTGAAGGCAAAAGGGGGTCAAACCCGGTACTAGCAGGGTGTACCTAATAAAGTGGCTGGTGAGTGTATATACACAAGTACTGTTTTGGAGACTTTGTTCTCTCCCCTTTGTTTTCGAGATTAAGTCTGTGTTTGTATCCTGTTTTGCCTGTTCTACTTTAAGTAAAGATCCTTTTGTTTGTTACCGCTACCTACTCGTCTGCCTCCCTTCATATGCACCGCACCTGGGTCCGCTTACTTTACCAAAACGTTACACACCCCCCATTCCACCTCAGGCTCCTTCTCCCCCCTCGCCCATGGACTATACCTACAGTGGCTATGGGAAATTTCTAGAGAAAATAAAGATTCCTAATTCCACAAAGGAAAGGTAGAGAGAGGATTAAGACCAGGATGGCCAGTGGTTGATTTGTGAGGGGAGAGTAGTGAAGAGGTTCTTAAAGGTTACATGGAGGGAGCAAAGTTTGGAGAAAGCAGATGACCATGGCATGAGAAACAGGATATGGTAAATAAAGAGTGAAGAGGATACACATTTAACCAGTTGTCAACATTCCAAGTGGACAGGACAAAGAAGCTGAGAGCAGATTATGGAAACCAGATACACTTATTCCGTGAGAAAAACAGGATAAGGGAGAGAGGGAGTGAAGATTTATTAAAACCCTAATAAACACTGCGATTGGTAGGTCAACCGTGCCAGGCACTAGAATCACAGTAATAAACACAATGAGCTCATCATCAATATGAGAACTGTCTTTAGAAATGGGAGGGGAAACCAGGCCCTGACGAGGTATAGGAGCCGAATGATATTGGTGGTTACAGCTAGGAAGTGTGGATGATTTGCATATAAGGGAGGTAACCTATATTTGAAAGTGTAAAATGGCGGACTGAAATGATAACGGGAACTTTTTTGCAAACTTGTTCACTTTTATTACTTGTGAATAAAAGTCTCTGGATAAACCATCAGCTATGGTATTTTAACGTGGTATTCCACCACATGACATTTCACTCCACTGACACCACACTAGACACTTTACTACACTTCACTTTTCTACCTACTGCTGCTACAACATTCTGTATATTCTGTATATTTTTATTTTACTGTATTTACTGTTAATTACTGTTATTTACTATTACTACTTTTAGTGCTTATATTTATGTTTACATTTTATACTTATTACACTGTGTTGATGTTGATTGATGTTGTAGTGCTGCTCTGCCTTAAGCATTTCATAGCATTGTATATGATTGTAAACAGGTCCTAAACACAGAGGCGGACTCGATGTCGGTGATAGGGAATATACCGTTTATTTAGAGTGTTTATTATAAATGTTGGTTTGGACTTTCCAGTCCCCGCTTTCCAGCCGTCCTCTCCCAAAGCAGAGGCACACACATCTTAAACCATTTCGTCAACGAGGCTTCATTCGCAACAGGTGCGCAACAAAGCCTCGTTTTCGTAAACCCCGGCCACGGTCCTGTAGCTCCCTCTACAGGCCGAACGCTGCATGTCCCCCCACAATGATGGAATGACAAATAAACTTGAACTTGAGCTTTAAATGATGCGGAAATAGACGCATCGAGCATCTGAGCACCCCGAATGCTAGCTGATCCGTCTGTGCAACCCGAGTCGGATTTATCCTGACACCGGCAAGCCAGTACCACGACACTCCATCTCGTGAAATGATGGATGTTTAGATGCCATTCCTGTCTGAAGTTCAGTCTTCTTCAGAGGCCCAAACTATAAGGTCTTTACATTAGTCTTAATTTAAAATACAAAGTCTTTGATAATGGGCTTGTAAATAGATTTATAATAATATCAGTTTCCACATAAAGGTTTGGCAGAGACTTTTGGCTATATTTTGTTAATAGCAAAGCATATCTAATTTTGATAATCTGACTCCAATGTAATTATCACTATGTGCAAAGAATTGTTACGTTTGTGCTGATTTCGTGCAAGAAAGGTCAAATAGAATGAATCAAATGAGGCTTTAATAATACTGTTGCTTGTACAATCGCTTGTTTGTCCTTACGCTGTCCGTTCCCAGGTTCTCCAGTGGGCTCACTCCACCCGCCTCATGTGCCATCCAGGAATTAATCGGACAATGGCATTCCTCCAGCAACGGTTTTGGTGGCCCTCCATGGCTGCGGACGTCCGATCCTTTGTCACTGCCTGTATGATCTGTGCCCGGAACAAGACGTCCTCCAGACCCCGTTCCGGCCTCCTCCGTCCCCTACCTGTCCCCAGTCGACCTTGGTCCCACATCGCCTTGGACTTTGTCCACTTTGTCCCTCCATCTAATGGTAAAACCACCATTCTCACCATTGTAGATAGATTTTCTAAGGCCGCCCACTTCCTCGCTCTCCCTAAACTTCCCTTCGCCCGAGAGACCGCGGACATCATGGTGGATAACGTCTTTCGGCTTCATGGCATTCCGCATTCATAGCCTCCCCTATTCCCAGCGCAGGAGGAGGAGATTGCGTCCATCCAGGCCCATATGCGGCGCTGCAGGAGGACCTGGAGACGGGCTCGCATCGCTCTGCTCCACGCATCCACTCGCTCCCAGACGAAGGCCAACCGTCATCGCACCCCAGCTCCTAAATACACCCCAGGCGAGCAGGTATGGCTGTTGGCCAAAGATCTGCCTCTCAGAGTGGAGGCCAGGAAGTTGGCTCCCTGTTTTGTTGGTCCATATGTTATCGAGTCTATTGTCAACCCCTGTGCTGTCCGTTTAAAACTTCCTCCCTCCCTTTGTGTTCACCCCACCTTCCATGTGTCACAGATTAAGCCCATCTCGTCCAGCCCTCTGTCTCCGCCTGCGCCTGCATTCCCCGCCAGTTCGTTATAGCACTTCCTACCTATACGTCCCAGCATTTCTAGTCTGTTGATTCCTGGTTTCGGATCTATGAGTGTTTTTCTGGACTGTGCTTCTGCCTAACCCCTGTCGGATTATCTGCCTCCCCTAGAACTTTCTACCCGTGTATCGACCCCTGCCTGTCTGACTACCCGTCTGCCTGCCCGACCTCTGCCTGCCTGCCCTGCCTACCTGCGTGCCCAGTCTACCCTGCCTTCCCCTTCCCCCTATTCCTTCATTAAATACTCTATTATTTTATACCTGTTTCCAGACTCTGTGTTCTGCATTTGGGTTCACTAGCTCTGATTCGTACTAGCTGCCACCGACCATGCTTCACCGTAGGGATGGTATTGGCCAGGTGATGAGCATTGCCTGGTTTCCTCGAGACGTGACGCTTGGCATTCAGGCCAAAGGGTTCAATCTTAGTTTCATCAGACCAGAGAATCTTGTTTCTCATGGTCTGAGAGTCCTTTAGGTGCCTTTTGGCAAACTCCAAGCGGGCTGTCATGTGCTTTTTTACTGAGGAGTGGCTTCCGTCTGGCCACTCTACCATAAAGGCCTGATTGTGCTGCAGAGATGGTTGTCCTTCTGGAAGGTTCTCCCATCTCCACAGAGGAACTCTAGAGCTCTGTCAGAGTGACCATTGGGTTCTTGGTCACCTCCCTGACGATTCTTCTCCCCCTATTGCTCAGTTTGGCCGGGCGGCCAGCTCTAGGAAGAGTCTTCTTGGTTCCAAACTTCTTCCATTTAAGAATGATGGAGGCTACTGTGTTCTTGGGGACCTTCAATACTGCAGACATTTTTTTGTACCCTTCCCAGATCTGTGCCTCGACACAATCCTGTCTTCGAAGGTCTACGGACAATTCCTTCAACCTCATGACCTGTTTTTTGCTCTGACATTCACTGTGAACTGTGGGATCTTACATAGACAGGTGTGTGCCGTTCCAAATCATGTCCAATCAATTGAATTTACCACAGGTGAACTCCAATCAAGCCATAGTTTTTTTATTTGTAATAAATTAGCAAACATTTCTAAAAACCTGTTTTTGCTTTTGTCGAAAGATATGGACTTCCCTCGACCTGCAACACTACCTGGTGGAGTAATAATATTCTGAAATGCGATCGAATGTAACCATTAAAAACATGTGGTTCCAGGCGGGTCAGTGTGGTGTAATGATATTCTGAAGTAAAATCAAGTATTATCAATAGGATATACTAAATAACTAATGTAATGTTGTCACGCCTGAGGGTTCTGTCTGGTGACTCTGGCGCCCCCCTCCGGCCACTCGGGTCAGTGCCTCCCAATCTGCCGGGATTCACCCTCATCCGCTTCACCTGTGTGTTCTGTCCCCGGTACTATTTAGCCTGTCTGTTCCCTCATGTCCCTGTCCGAGATTCTCTCCGTGTGCTCCCCGTTGTTTGTGAGTACCTGTCTGTTTGTCAGCATTGTTAGTATCGCCTATCCCTGTATTCCCAGTCTAGATTATCTACCGCTTGTTAAGCGTGTACTTCTGTTACGGAGCTTGTTTTCTCCGCCTTTATTTTATCGTTGGTCCCAGTGTTTGTTTGTTCCCGTGTCCCTACCCGTTCTTATTAAAAATACCAGTTCAAGTACACTTTGCACTGTGGTCTGAGTATCTCTCCGCTTTTGGGTCCACCACACTGCCTCTCAGCCGTAACAGAATCTCGGACCAATATGGACCCAGCGGAGATACTCAGGCTGCGGGAGGAAGCCGCAGCACAGCGCAAAGTGTTAGCTCAGCATGAGCTAGGGATGCAGCAGGTGGCCGAGAGCCTCCACCAGCTCACCGTCAGGGTCCGCTCCCTGACGGAGGCTCAGGAAGCCACCGCTGCACCCGCACCGTCTGCTCCAGATCCCCAGATCCCAGCACGGGAGCCCCGCTTACCACCACCTGAACGCTACGGCGGATGTCCGGAGGGCTGCAGAGAGTTCCTCACCCAGTGTTCCCTGGTCTTCAGTCTGCAGCCCTCATCCTTCCCCACGGGGCGCTCCAGGGTAGCCTACATCATCACCCTGCTGACCAGCCGCGCTCTCACTTGGGCTACCGCCGAGTGGGAGCGCCAGACACCGGCGTGCTCCGACGTCACGCTGTTCACCCGGGAGTTACGGAAGGTTTTCGACACCTCCCGGGCGGCGTCGGGGCAGGAGGCCGGTCGTCGCCTCACGACCTGTCGGCAGGGTGAGCGCTCCGTGGCGGACTACGCCGTGGAGTTCAGGACCCTGGCTAGGGAGGCAGGTTGGGAGGAGAGCGCACTGGTCGTCCTTTTCGCCCAGGGGCTCGCGGAGGCGATGAAGGACGATCTCGCCTCCAGAGAGCTCCCGGAGCAGTTGGGCGGCCTCATCGACCTCGTCTTACGCGTGGACAACCGTCGCAGGGAGAGACGAAGGGAGCGACGGTTGACACGCGGCGCGCCTCCCCCTGAGCCTCCCTACCCAGACCCCTTTTCCCGTCCCCCGGGGGAGGACCCTCAGGAGGAGCCGATGCAGTTGGGGGCAGCGCACCTCTCCAAGGCGGACAGACAGCGCCGCCTGATCGAGGGGCGCTGCCTGTACTGTGGCCGGTCGGGTCACCGCTGCGCTGCCTGCCCGAAGAAGGCGGGAAAACGCAGGGTCCCGCTAGTATCTGGGTGGGTGCTAGCGGGACGGGCTCCACCCTCCATGCCTGGAGACCCCCGCACCTTTCTCCGGAGCACAGTGCAGTGGGGCTCCGGCCGACAGAGGGTCCTCGCCCTGGTGGACTCCGGAGCAGCGGGGAACTTGATGGACGCGAGCCTGGCGGCTGGATGGGGGGTCCCCCTCATCCAGCTGACGGAGGCCATCCCGGTCCGGGCTCTGGGCGGTCGGCCCCTGGGAGCTGGCCTCATCACCCGGCGCACTGTCCCCGTGCGCCTCCAGGTCGAGGGGTCCCCCTGGGAGGAGGCCCAGTTCTTTATCGTTGACTCTCCTGACTGCCCCCTCGTCCTGGGTCATCCCTGGCTGGCTTCCAGCAACCCCCGGATCAACTGGGCCACCGGGCGGGTTGTTCTGGGGGTGGGAGCGACCGTCCACCCCTGTCCATCCGGTTCCCTTGCTCCTGTTCCCCGCCCGGCTCCCGTTCCCCGCCCTGCTCCCGTCCCCCACCCACTGCCACCCACCTCCCCTGCCCCCCCACCTCGTCTCATCGAGGGACGACCGGCCTACACCGTGGACAGGATTTTGGGGTGTAGGAGGGGGGGGGCTACAGTACCTGGTGGATTGGGAGGGGTATGGCCCGGAGGAGCGGACTTGGGTGCCCTGGTGGAGTATTCTGGACCCTGCCCTGATTACGGACTTCCACCGCCTGCATCCCGGGGCACCTAAGTAACGGCTGGTGCCGTTCGTCGGGGGGGGGGGGGTACTGTCACGCCTGAGGGTTCTGTCTGGTGACTCTGGCGCCCCCCTCCGGCCACTCGGGTCAGTGCCTCCCAATCTGGGATTCACCCTCATCCGCTTCACCTGTGTGTTCTGTCCCCGGTACTATTTAGCCTGTCTGTTCCCTCATGTCCCTGTCCGAGATTCTCTCCGTGTGCTCCCCGTTGTTTGTGAGTACCTGTCTGTTTGTCAGCATTGTTAGTATCGCCTATCCCTGTATTCCCAGTCTAGATTATCTACCGCTTGTTAAGCGTGTACTTCTGTTACGGAGCTTGTTTTCTCCGCCCTTATTTTATCGTTAGTCCCAGTGTTTGTTTGTTCCCGTGTCCCTACCCGTTCTTATTAAAAATACCAGTTCAAGTACACTAAGCGCTGTGGTCTGAGTATCTCTCCGCTTTTGGGTCCACCACACTGCCTCTCAGCCGTAACATAATGTAACTAATCAGATGACTGAAGGTTGATTTATGCTGAAATGGGTTTAACCTGTTTTATGATTTAAATGATGAAACTAATCTGTTTAACCATGTGTCAAGAGTAAAGTTGAAATGTAATGACTTGATACGGGAAAGAGAGAAAGGGGAATTTGAAAAGGCTGAGAAAAGTTGGGTTGAGTCCAAACAGCAATGGTTTTCAATCTGGGAAAGGGACATAGAGGAGCCTAAAAATGTCAAGATGACCTAAGAGGGATTAAGTACGTTCACGTGAAGGGGTGATGCTCAGAGGATGAATGTTCACGTGAAAAAGTGATGCTCAGAGATGTCTCCCGGAAATTTAGGCTCTGTACAGAACCCCCGACCAACCCTCAGATAACAGGTTATGGATCCTCAGCCTGAGGGGTCTTACCCTGTCAGATGCTGACTGGTCCTATGTAGGTTGGTGTCGATTAGATTCACTCCGCTGTTAACGGTCTACATCCCATAGTTCCTCCCATATCTTCCTCTACCCACCTCAGCTGCACTGAAAAATCACCCCAATCCTAAAAACTGTACACAGAAGTGGGTAGTCTCTATGGTTAACGACCGCTCTAATCTGATATGAATGCCAGTTGGTGTGGTTGCGGATAAAGGGTTTATCGGTAAGGATAATTTACCCAAAGGAGGTAATAAGGGGCCAGATATAACCCTTCAGATCCTAAGATGTATTATGCATGGAGGTAAAAAGGCTTATGAGGGATGGAATGACTAAAAAAATAAAAATAATAATAATAATTTAAAAAAATAAAATACAAAATTAAGAATTAAAATTGAGAAAACTGTTCCTTTAAATGCAGGTTAAATTCTTTAATGATGTCTTAAAGCATTGCAGCATTACAGGCAGAGTGATTAAATGGTAAAATGCTAGTATTCAAAAAACGATAAAAATTAGAAAATAATATCAGTTTGTCCCTACTCTGCCTGTGAAATTTAGAGAAGTCCCAGTTTCACTTGTACAGAGCGAAGCCGGTTCCTCTATCCGCCAGAGCTGTTGTTATACAAACAAAAGTCCGCCAAGGTCCTCCGTTGTGCTAGTGTGGCGAGGCCGACAGTCAGAATTCAATCAGAGTGTGAGCTCCGGACAAGGAGATCCTGCTCGGGTGCTAGAGTATGAAAAACTCCAGTTTCCACTCCGGGGTATTCTTCAACACACTCAGTCCTGCTCCAGGCCTTCTGGTGTTATGCTCCGCAGCGGGGAAAGTCCGTTGTACTGCTCCAGGGAGCTCTTTTTATAATCTTGCAATGGGGCTTTTTGTTACCCCCACCCTTTCTTATCTAGTCCATTTTGTCAGGCATAGAATTCGATCTAGTTCATTACATCACCCTGAGTTCGCACCCATGCTTAGTCATGGGCATAAGGGCACCTGTTGTTATGTCTACTAGACATACTTATCACTCTCCTGCTCAAACATGGACTCAAGGACACTTTTTATTGTGGACTTCTGCAATCCTACACTATTAATCCTTTTTGTGCCATACTAATCTAGGCATTTCTCAAAGTTACACTCCTTTGAATCAACTTATCATTAAACAGTTTCACACATTTGAATCAATTTATCATTAATTAGTGGTTACACACTTTTGAATCAACTTATCATTAATTAGTGGTTACACACTTTTGAATCAACTTATCATTAATCAGTTACACACATCAAACAGGGTCATTCCATAGAGAAAATCAAGGAAGGACACTTCTCCTCCATAGGCCATTCCTGGTGGGGAATCTAACTGAAAATCCTCTGTGTCTAGAGTAATAATCGGCATCGGGTCATACCTCTGTATCTCTATGTCATGGGTTAAATCGAAGCTGAAGACTGTTTTAGGAGCCTCCTCGGGGGTCCACAGTCCCATCAGGTTTGGCAGGACAGGATCTTCAGGAACCTCAGCCATTGGCTCCAGTATGATCAATTCTGTTTTTGTGAGCGGCGAGTATGGGGACTGAGGTGAGCAAGGAGAGCTGAGGGCCTCGTCCAATACCACCCAGTCAGGCGGTATCTCTATCTCTGATAACTCCGGTGAGGAGATATCCCCTGGCTCCGATGGGCCCTGTGATACTTTTGGTGGTGGTGGCATGACCTCCTTCCTCTCATGCACCCTTCTGCCCCCTGTGGGCCTCTGCACACTGTACTTTGCCATTTTGCTAGGGGTTTGTATAGTGTCAGGCCTAGGTCTGTTGGCCTCAGTCTTGGTGTCTTCAGAGGCCTTCTGTCCACAGGGGGTATAGATTAACCCCGTTGTCGCCTCAGACGTGTCCTCTTCCTCCTTTATTAATGCTCTCTTTGTCTTTGAAGTCCCCTTTGTTAAAACTTTTTTAGTTGTCATTCTTTTAGCTGATGCTCTGTCAGAAGTGGTCCTGTTAGTTGATGGTTTGTCAGTTGTGACTTGGTAACCTTGGGTGTGGTGTTTAGGCCGGGAAAAGGCCATACTAATCTCGCCCTCGGCGACAGAGGATGTATGTTCACGTGAGACTTGTGGATCTTTCCATTTCTTTTACATTATTTATTTTAACCTTTTTTCAATGTAAATGTTGATATTTCAAACTAGGATGTATAATAGGATGTATAATTCTCTATGAAGTCATCTCTTTTGTCATCTCTTACCTGGATTTGTTAGAACAGTACCTGCTGATTATATAAGGGAAATGCTTTCAGGACCTTGGATCGCACCACACAAAGAAATAGATGCTGTATGGCCCCAGAAAAATGCCATCAACATTTGCTTTGAGGGTTTAGATTCAAACTCACTTGATATGCATTCTAGTGTTCCTATGTAGAGTGGTACCAGAGATTAATTGAAATCTTTGTAAAATAGTTCTGTCGACCTTATTAGGATGGGTCATTAGTATTGCTATATATTGTTAATAGCAAATCATATCTAAATATTAATAATCTGACTCCAAGTAATTTAATTAACACTATGTGCAAAGAATTGTTGAGTTTGTGCCGAATTAGTGCAAGAATGGTCAAACAGGATCAATCAAATGAGGCTTGAATAATACTGTAAACTTCTAGAATTATTACAGCAAATACTTGTTCCATTCTCCCCTCAATAATAAGTGAAAGATAGAGAGAGAGGTTGAGAGAGAGTCTGGTCACTCCTATAGTACTCACAGCTCAGACGAGAACCACACACCAGGACAAAGAGAGAGAATCTGACTCTAAACATTCTGTTTTATGTCCTGACTTCCAACCACAGTATTTCAATTAAGAGCTTTTTGCAAGGGAACCAATCAGACCTCCATCCTAGTGAATTCTATATTGATGACATCAGAGCTTTGACACCTTCCAGAGAACTTGTAAAACATCAGAGAGATCACAGCTATCTGTCCCATCGGGGGAAGGGTCATTTGAAGATAGGGGCAGAATTTTCCCCCTTCAGTTCTGTACAGTCCATTATGTGTGTCCTACACAGTGCAGATTGGGCACTTTGAGGTGTATGGCCGGAGTAAATAGCCAGCAACATTTGCTATGACATCGCTTGAGATTCAAACTCACCTGATATGCATTCTAGAAGTGTTCCCAAGTAGAGTGTACTAATTGATGGAATTACATGTAATTCCACCAATGTGTACATTTTAAAGCTAAAAATTACTTTTTCAAATTTGTATATACTTTCTGTTGGGTAATTTGTGCTTATTCCAGCAAAAATAAGAGAAAATATTGTCATTCCATCACTTTCCATTCCTGTTTTAACTTTTATTTTGAAGCCGCAAAATGGCGAAAAGCAAACCGGAAGTTTAATGTTGCTAGATGGAGCTTATTGAAGCTCAGTGAACACAGATCTCAGCAGCCAGCTTCCAATGGTAGCTTCGTTAGCTAGCTATAACTTTGCTTGATAATAACAATGAACACAAACAGTCATTCGACATACTTATGCATTTAGCTTTCTTTTCATCCTCCTCCTTTTTTTCGCTTTCTCCCCTGTGCACCAGACGGCTTGGACCTCTTAAATTAGTGCCCCCTGAAGCACCCTAGGCGACCGCCTACACGGCCTATGCTTAGGGCCAGCCCTGTGCATGAGCACAACAGTTACATTTTAGCAAAACAGTTACTCATTTCTCATTGCTTTCACACAAAATGCAAATGTTAAGCACCTTTTTGCAATATAGTTAACACAACTCTTTACATAAGACACTGTAGCAATGTCCGTTCGTACACAGAGGCAGACGCAGTATATCGGTAAGGGATTTCTTCCCGTTTATTAGCACAGTCATTAATTCTCTGGCTTTTCAGCCCGTCTCAAGTTTTGGCGACTTTCCAGTCACTCTCCACTCTCTCTCTCTCGTGTCGCCGTTCCCAGCTCACCTCGCCTACTGAAATGGCAGAAGCACACACATCTTAAACATTCGCCAACGAGACTTCATTTGCAGCAGGTGTGCAACACAGTCTCGCCGACACAACCACGGTGTGTAGCTCCCTCTACAGGCCGAACGCTGCATGTCCCCCCACAGACACAAAAATAATTAAGTAACAAAACTGAACGATTTCCTTACAGCGTATAGCTATTTCTTCCATTATAGTGAATCTCTACTCCATGTAAACTATCATTGCTCAACATTCAACTATCAGTAATGCATTTTTTGTTGTTGTTGTAACTATCTGCTTCTTTGTGAATATTTAGATTAATTTGATTCATATTTATCGTAAGCATATTCTCTGTAACAGAAGCAGAACTACAAAAAAGAGAGAGAGATATAGTACAAAGTGGTTCTGCTGAGTGAAATTGTTACTCTGATTTTTTCACCTTTGTTTTCAATTGAAAGGTTGGCCAATCTGCACAATGCATATTTATGGTTATCGTTACTAGTGTCATTATGAATGGAATAATGTCTTCATTAGATGATACTCTTTTGACAAATGATACTCTTTTGATGCACTGATTGCTTTTGTATTATAAGTTTTGAGGTGTAGTGTTTTGGCAAATGTGTTCACTGTTGAGGGGAACATGTTAACCGTTTTGAAAAGTTGAATAGCGTTTCAAGAAATGTGCTCAAGCAATTGAGGAAAAACTGTAATAATCTATTCAGTTGTACAACTTGGTTGCAAAAGCAGCACAATTCATTTGTCAGCACAAAGACTGATAATGCTGTACTTACATTTCAGAGCCCAACTGCCTATGCTTGCAACATGATTTGTGCAATAAACAAAGGAAGTTCAAACTCAACACTTGGTTGCTGAAAGGAGGAAGTAACACTCACTGCAAAAACACTTAATGTTTACTTTTTTATTAAGATTTAAATGTGGTACAAGTATCAAATCAGAGTAGAAATAATAATATGGATAGGACTACTTCATGATAGTATGGTATAAGTATTTGCACAGGCCCCATAGATAAACTCATCAAGCACCATTGATAATGTCTTTCCTGTCTCTTAAACCTCTGTGAATGTAGCAAGCCATGTACAAATGTAGAAGCATCTTTGGTCTACCCACTATGGGGAAGACATCTACAGAAGGTATTACACAGAAATACCAGTGGTTATCAACAATAGTACATTTGATAAGTACTATAATTATTAAACAGTTGATGTTACTGTGGGGGGACATGCAGCGTTCGGCCTGTAGAGGGAGCTACAGGACCGTGGCCGGGGTTGTGTCGGCGAGACTTTTGTTGCACACCTGCTGCGAATTAAGTCTCGCCGGCGAATGTTTAAGATGGGTGTGCTTCTGCCATTTCAGGAAGGGAGCTAAGCTGGAGAAGCAGGCGACGAGAGCAGAGCAGAGCCGAGCCGAGCACCGAAAGAGAGACTTTGAACGAGGCTGGAAAGCCAAACCGTGCCAGCGGACCCCTTTGTGAATAAACGGGAGAAATTCCCTTATCGTTATACTGCGTCTGCCTCTGTGTACCACCGGACATTGTTACATTGGCGCCCAACCTGGGACACAGGAAAAAGGCTAGATGGACGCGCTAACAGCGGCGATTGCAAGGATAACGCTCGTTCTCGAGCAACAGACGGCCCTGCAGCAGACCCAGCAGGCGACCCTAGAGGAGCTGACGGCGGCAAGGCTCGCGGACAGGGCCGGCGGGCCGGCGCCGGGGACCGGAGCGGCACCAGGTCCCCCCAAGGTCCAGCTGCAGAAGATGGGGGACCTGGACGACCCAGAGGCGTTCCTCGCGGTGTTCGAGGGGACGGCGAGGATCTCGGGGTGGCCGGACCGAGAGTGGGCCTACCATCTGCTGCCCCTCCTGTCAGGGGAGGCGCAGCTCGCGGCCCACAGTTTGCCGGCGGCCGCCCAACGGGATTACCAGTCCCTGGCCCGGGCGATTCGGGACCGCCTGGGCCTGACACCGGAGGAACACCGACGCCGGTTCCGGGCCATGACCATGGAGGAGGGGTGCCGGCCCTTCGCCTTCGCCCAGCGGCTGGGGGACAGCGCATGGCGGTGGCTGGACCCCGAGAACAACTCGGCGGTGGAGGTCGGGAACCGGGTGGTATTGGAGCAGTTCCTCGCGGGGCTCCCGGCCCGCACCGCCGCCTGGGTCCAGTACCACCGCCCCCAGGACCTAAAGACCGCCGTGGGTCTGGCCGAGGACCATCTCTCCCTCCCACCGCGGGGGCCACAACGACCAACCCCGGCCCCGCGGCAAGGGGGGGGGGGCCAACGCCCAGGAGGAGCCGGGGGAGCAGAAGGAGGGAGGCCGGCGCCCGCCCCGAGAACGAGATGGCAGGAGCGCGCCGATCCGGAACCAGCCCCGGCCCCGCAGAGAGCACCTCGAGCGACAGGGGGGGTGTGTTGGCGGTGTGGACGGCCGGGCCACGTGCAGGCCGAGTGTCAGGCGATGGACGTGGGGCAGGTCGTCCGCATCGGCGACATACCGGGCCCTCCCCCCGGACTAGGAGCGGCGTATCGTATTCCGGTAAGGATACAACGTGATACGCACCAGGCGGTCTTGGATTCGGGCTGTATGCAGTCCATGATCCAGGAGCGCCTGGTTCGGCCGGGGGCACTGTTGAAGGCATCGAGGGTGCGGGTGAGGTGTGTGCATGGGGACATTCACGAATATCCGCTGGTCGCTATCGAAATTCATTTTGAGGGAAAAACCCATAGTGTACAGGCGGCGGTTAGCCCACGCCTCACGCATCCCCTGATTCTAGGTGTGGATTGGGAGGGGTTTCCTCAAGCGGTAAAGAGGGCTACCGGGATGCGTGCACGACAGCTAGGGAGGTGTGTGGCGTGTAATGTGCTCTGTGCCGAGGCGGCGCCTCGCGACACTGCCGGGGAGCCGGAGCCGGCGGGGGCGCCTCACCCCGAGACTTCCTCGCCGAACTATCCGCTGCTAGGCGACTTCCCCCTCGAGCAGTCTCGTGATGAGACCCTCAGATCAGCCTTTGACCAAGTGATAGTAGTTGATGGTACTTTGATACGGCCAGACACAGTGCGCGCCCACCCCGATTTCGCGATTATCAGCGACAGGTTATATCGAGTAAGTCGTGACTCACACAGTCAGGAGGAAGTAACCCAGTTGCTGGTTCCCCGCAGCCGCCGCGAAATGGTCTTCCAGGCGGCTCATTTCAACCCCATGGCGGGCCATCTAGGGTATGACAAAACACTGCACCGTATAATGGCTCGATTTTATTGGCCGGGGATTCGGGCAGAGGTGCGTAGGTGGTGCGCGTCCTGTCGGGAATGTCAGTTAGTAAATCACCCGGCCATCCCACGGGCCCCCTTGCGGCCCTTACCATTGGTCGAGAACCCATTCGACCGCATTGCGATGGATATTATCGGGCCATTTGAGCGGAGCACACAGGGTTATCGATTTGTGTTGGTCTTGATAGATTACGCCACCCGATACCCCGAGGCAATACCTCTGCGCAATATCTCTGCCAGGAGTGTAGCGCAAGCATTGTTTCAAGTCATCTCCCGCGTGGGAATCCCGAAAGAGATTCTCACCGATCAGGGCACTAATTTTATGTCACGCACCCTCAAGGAACTGTATGGCTTGTTGAACACCAAGGCGATTCGAACCAGTGTTTACCACCCGGCCACTGACGGCCTTTGTGAGCGGTTCAATCGGACCTTGAAGTCAATGATCCGGAAGTTTGTCCACGAGGATAGTCGGAATTGGCATAAATGGCTAGATCCCCTGTTGTTTGCGGTGCGGGAAGTTCCCCAAGCTTCCACCGGGTTTTCCCCGTTTGAATTACTCTACGGGCATAAGCCCCGGGGTGTCCTAGACCTGTTTAAAGAAAATTGGGAGGAAGGGTCTAGCGACAGTAAGAGTGAGATCCAGTACGTCCTCGACTTGCGCACAAAGCTCCACGCCCTAGGGGCTATCTCACGTGAGCATTTGCTGCAAGCCCAGGAGCGTCAGAAACGCCTGTATGACAGGGGGGCTACCCTACGAGAGTTTACACCGGGAGACAAGGTGCTCGTACTGTTACCCACCTCCAGCACGAAATTACTCGCGAAGTGGCAAGGGCCGTTTGTGGTCACACGTCGCATGGGGGACGTGGATTATGAGGTTATACGCTCGGACCGGGGGGATAGCTTGCAGGTGTATCACGTCAATCTCTTAAAAAAATGGAACGACGTGGTCACTGTTGCTCTGGCTACGATAGTTCCAGAGAGAGAGGAGTTCGGGCCGGAAGTCCCAAAATCGAAAGGTAGCACTCCGGTCGATATTGATAACCATCTCTCTGCTAGCCAGGCCGCGGACGTTGCAGATTTGCAGCTTAAGTTCGCCGACGTGTTCTCTCCCCTGCCCGGTCGGACTACGCTCATCGACCACCATATAGAAACGCAGCCGGGTTTAACGGTGCGCCCCTATAGGTTGCCGGTGCACAAACGAGACGTTGTGTGCCGGGAGTTGGAAGCCATGCTGGAGCTGGGTGTGGTCGAGGAGTCCCGCAGTGATTGGTGTAGCCCCATCGTGCTTGTCAACAAGCCAGATGGGACTATACGGTTCTGTGTGGATTATAGACGGGTTAATGCGGTCTCCAAGTTCGATGCATATCCGATGCCCCGGGTCGACGAGCTCTTGGACCGGCTTGGTACGGCCAGGTACTTCACGACATTGGATTGCACGAAGGGATACTGGCAGATTCCACTCTCGCCGGTGTCCCGGGAGAAAACGGCATTCTCCACTCCGCTCGGGTTATTCCAGTTCACCGTGCTCCCTTTCGGGTTGTTCGGAGCCCCAGCCACTTTTCAGCGCCTCATGGACCGTATTCTGCGGCCGCACGCCGCCTATGCTGCGGCCTACCTAGACGACATTGTCGTCCACAGTGACACCTGGCCGCAGCATGTGCGGAGGGTGGCTGCTGTTCTGCAGTCCCTGAGGCAGGCGGGGCTAACGGCCAACCCGAAAAACTGCGGCCATCGCCGCCTCTCCCCGGCCCAAGACAAAGAAGGAGGTGAGGGCCTTCCTGGGGCTGGCGGGATATTACCGCCAGTTCGTACCTGGGTTTTCAGAGCTGGCCAGTCCCTTGACGGACCTCACCCGGAAGGGTGCCCCGGATCCGGTCCAGTGGTCGGGCCAGTGCCAGGGGTCGTTCGAGGCCCTTAAGGGGGCTCTTTGTGGAGAAACGGTCCTGTATGCGCCTGATTTTAACCTCCCTTTCTCCCTACAGACGGACGCGTCGGATAGAGGGCTGGGAGCAGTGCTGACCCAGCGCGTGGAGGGGGCCGACCGGCCGGTGCTGTACCTGAGCCGTAAGCTGTCAGAGAGGGAGGGCCGGTACAGCACCGTGGAGAAGGAGTGCCTGTGCCATCAAGTGGGCGGTCGGCACCCTCCGCTACTACCTGCTGGGTCGCGCCTTCACCCTCTACTCCGACCATGCCCCCCTCCAGTGGCTCCACCGCATGAAGGATGTAAACGCGAGGATCACCCGGTGGTACCTCGCGTTGCAGCCCTTCAACTTTTCCGTCGTGCACAGACCGGGGGCGCAGATGGTCGTGGCAGACTTCCTCTCCCGTGCAGGGGGGGGGGAGTAGGTCGTCGGCCGTCGGGTCCCCGGCCTGTGTCGGGCGGTGGGGGTATGTGGGGGGACATGCAGCGTTCGGCCTGTAGAGGGAGCTACAGGACCGTGGCCGGGGTTGTGTCGGCGAGACTTTTGTTGCACACCTGCTGCGAATTAAGTCTCGCCGGCGAATGTTTAAGATGGGTGTGCTTCTGCCATTTCAGGAAGGGAGCTAAGCTGGAGAAGCAGGCGACGAGAGCAGAGCAGAGCCGAGCCGAGCACCGAAAGAGAGACTTTGAACGAGGCTGGAAAGCCAAACCGTGCCAGCGGACCCCTTTGTGAATAAACGGGAGAAATTCCCTTATCGTTATACTGCGTCTGCCTCTGTGTACCACCGGACATTGTTACAGTTACCTTCAATGAATTCAGTCATGTCATAAAGAACAAGTAAGCTGCTGCAAGTCAGAGGGTGGGTTGACACCATGACAATGGATGGAAAGCTATATCAATAGTATCACCATATTGGGCATAATGTCTTCAGATTGTACAGGTAACATTAAAACAATCCAATTAATTTCACTTGTGTGTAGGAGGCAAGCCCCAAAAACTAAGAAACTGGACTGTGGAACACTGGTTTGCACTTGTAAAAAGCAGGAGGTGGATTCAGTCTTGAACAACATATGCACTAAAGACAATGAAGCGAACTTCAGGCCCATGGAACTCTTTTTGGAGTTTCATTTCAGAGAAAGCTATACTGGTGCTTTAAGCCAAACTAACATTCCACCAGAACAGATATAAAGATATACATTCAGGAAACAAAAAAAAACAGTGAACAGAAAAGCTTACATTGATAATTGAGTAGGAGACAGAAAACGTAAACGTAACGTAACATGTAAACGTACAGAAAACGTAAAACTCACATTATCAGTTGGCATTGTCATACAGATAGATGGAATTATGTGAGGACCACTACAATGTGAAGTGAAAACTCTTTACCACATTCCAAATTTCAGAACACTTAAAATATGGTTGATCAAATGAAGACTTTTTGTCTGACATTAAGCAAATCACATAGCTAGCTAGCTGGCTGTGATCAAATTTCAGCTAATGAGTTTGTCAGCTTGACTTTAGCAAAGCACTATGGTGCAAGACACTATAAGTGAAATGGATATATTCATATTCAAAATGTTCAAGGGAAATATTTTAAAATCCCAAAACAGCCTATGTAAGGGTTTTTGACGCAAATGGTCATTAAGTTATTAGGGTCAGTGACTTGGGACTGGAAATGATAGAACGCATCACATTTGTGTAACATACAAGTCACAGTGTCAGCCCCACAAACCTTGATCCCTACTTCGGACCGAGCCGGAGGCATCCAAGAACAATCAACACAAGGAGAAAGACAAATGCAGCCGCAGTCCCACAAGAGCATTGGAGAAAAAGGTGATTCACCATATTCTGTGCCAGGATCAGCATTTAAGTGGCTCCAAAAAAGTAATCCAGAATGTTCAAAAAGCTAAAATATTCACATCTGGAAAAGAGAGGAGAGAGAAAATCTGGGAAATATTGTTGATACAGGAACACAGAATTAACAAACTGGACCACACAGTGAGCACCTTTCAGAGATACAAGTGAGGAATGAGGTTCATACTTGTATAGGAGCCCTGTGTAACCACTTGTCTTTGTCTCCACCATGTTTCATACAGGAAAATAGATCACATACTGTGGGAAGGCCAAGTCTCTCCTGAAGTCAGACAGAGGAACATACAAAGCATCAGTAAGATCATACTGAAGGAATCTGAATCACAGGAATTGGTCCTGTGAATAGATGTCTGTCTTGACCTCTTATTGAACTTCCATTCATACTATTTCTTAAACTTTGTTGTGACCAACTATGTCTTAAAATGTATGTAACAGAAGGTTTAAACGTACACTCACCGGCCACTTTATTAGGTACACCTGTTCAACTGCTCGGTAACGTAAATATCTAATCAGCCAATCACATGGCAGCAACTCAATGCATTTAGGCATGTAAGACATGGTCAAGACGACATGTTGAAGTTCAAACCGAGCATCAGAATGGGGAAGAAAGGTGATTTAAGTGACTTTGAACGTGGCATGGTTGTTGGTGCCAGACGGGCTGGTCTGAGTATTTCAGAAACTGCTGATCAACTGGGATTTTCACGCACAACCATTTCTAGGGTTTACAGAGAATGGTCAGAAAAAGAGAAAATATCCAGTGAGCGGCAGTTCACATAAGCACAACAGATAAGACATACTAAAAGTAAAACATTCAATAAAAATAATTTAAACAGTGCAAAAAGAACAGTCAGTAAAGACAGTAAATAGTAAATAGCAGCCAAATACTGTGTATTCTGTGTACAAATAATAGTGCAATAGTAGATTATAACAATAGAATAGTGGATTGTCCAGAGTCCGTAGTGTTTTTAGGGGGGGGGGGGCTGAAGGGTTGGGAGGGGGGGGGGTGGTTTCAGCTTCCTGGCAGCTTGGAGGATGTGGCTGGGGGAAGTGAGGGGAGAGAATTTAGCTTCCTGACAGCTTGGGGTATAAAGCTTTTCGTGAGTCTGGTGGTGTGGGCACGGAGGCTCCTATACCTTCTTCCAGAAGGCAGGAGGCTGAACAGACTGTGTGCGGGGTGGCTTGCGTCGCTCACAATCGAGGTAGCTTTGCGGGTGAGGCGGGTGGAGTAAGTCTCTTGCAGGGAAGGGAGTGGGGCACCAATGATCTTAGCAGCTGTGTTCACTATGCGTTGCAGTGCTTTCCTGCTGTGTTCGGTGCAGCTACCGCCCCACACAGTGATGCAGCTGGACAGGATGCTTTCAATGGTGCCTCGGTAAAAAGTTGTCAGGATTGGTGTGGGAGCTTTCGCTCGCTTCAGCTTGCGGAGGAAGTAGAGGCGCCGCTGGGCTGTCTTCGCCAGTGATGCAGTGTTGGTGGTCCAGGAGAGGTCCTCGCTGATGTGCACCCCCAGGAATTTGGTGCTGCTCACTCTCTCCACAGCAGCACCATCGATGGTCAGTGGTGGGTGTTCGGTGTGGCCTCTCCGGAAGTCGACCACAATCTCCTTCGTTTTGCTGACATTCAGCAGGAGGTTGTTGTCTCTGCACCACGTGGTCAGAAGGTTGACCTCCTTCCTGTAGTGGGTCTCGTCGTTCTTGGAGATGAGACCCACCAGAGTTGTGTCGTCCGCAAACTTCACCATGTGATTGGTGCTGTTGGTTGGTGTGCAGTCGTGAGTCAGCAGGGTGAAGAGCAGGGGACTGAGCACACAGCCTTGGGGGGCCCCTGTGCTGAGTGTGATGCTGCTCGAGGTGTTGTTGCCGACTCGTACTGCTTGTGGTCTCTCACTGAGGAAGTCCAGCAGCCAGTTGCAGAGGGAGGTGTTGAGCCCCAGCTGGTCCAGTTTACAGATCAGTTGTTGCGGGATTATGGTGTTAAATGCTGAGCTAAAGTCTATGAAAAGCATTCTCACATATGAGTCTGCTTTTTCCAGGTGGGTGAGGGCTGGGTGGAGAGCAGAGCAGATTGCGTCCTCTGTGGAACGTTTTGCTCGGTATGCAAACTGAAAGGGGTCCAGGGTGGGGGGGAGGATGGACTTAATGTGAGACATGACTAGCCGTTCAAAGCACTTCATGATGATGGGGGTCAGTGCTACAGGGCGATAGTCATTGAAGCAGGATGGAACGGATTTCTTTGGCACAGGTATGATGATGGAGGTCTTGAAATGTGATGGGACAGCAGCTTGACTCAAAGAAGTGTTAAAGATGTCCGTGAAGACATCCTTAAGCTCCTCTGCGCAGTCCCTCAGCACACGGCCTGGAATGTTGTCTGGGCCTGTTGCTTTGCGGGGGTTGATGGTAGAGAGTGTCCTCTCACACTGGCAGCAGACAGGCACAGGACCTGATCGTGGGGGGGGGTGGAGTTTTCTGTGGGCTTGTGTTGTTTGTTGCTTCAAACCGTGCAAAGAAGCTGTTGAGGTTGTTGAGCAGAGAGATGTTGTTGTCGCAGGTCTGTGGCGCGGGCTTGTAGTCCGTTATGGTCTGAATGCCCTGCCACAGGCTCCGCGTGTCTCTGCTGTCCTTGAAGTGGCAGGTAATCTTGTTTGTGTAGTCCAGTTTTGCTTTCCTGATGCCACGGGACAGGCTGGCTCTCGCTGTTCTCAGGCCATTTTCATCCCCGGCTCTGAAGGCTTTGTCTCTGGCCCTCAGCAGCCGATGGACTGCCCCTGTCAGCCATGGCTTCTGGTTAGCCCGAGTGATGATGGTCTTTTTGTGGGTCACATCATCAGAGCACTTACGGATGTAAGAGAGGACAGTGTCTGTAAGTTCCTCATTGTCCGTATGGTTGTTCTGTGTGGCTGCTTGCTTGAACATGTCCCAGTCTGTTGTTGCAAGACAGTCCTTGAGAACAGACCTGGGCCCCTCCGGCCACACAGTTATCTCTTTCCGGACCGGTTTTCCGACTTTCACTCTGGGCCTATATGCTGGCATTAGCATAACAGTGATGTGATCAGAGAGTCCGATGTGGGGGAGGGGGAGGCCTTGTATACTCCTGTGAGAAGTGTAGACCAAGTCCAAGGTGTTTTCCCCTCTTGTTGGGAAATTGACATGCTGATGGAGCTTTGGTAGGACAGTCTTAAGATCAGCATGGTTAAAATCTCCAGCGAGGATGGTAAATCCATCTGGGTGTGCTGTCTGTTGTTCACTGATGGCCTGATACAGTTCACAAAGTGCCGCATTCCTGTCACTGTTGCTGGAGGTTGGAGGGATGTATACTGCGGCTAGCAAGACCGCAGTAAACTCCCTCGGCAGATAGAAAGGACGGCACTTTATGATCATAAACTCCGCCAGTGGTGAACAGTGTTTGCATACTACCACAGCGTCCCGGCACCACGCATCACGAATGTAAACACAAAATCCGCCGCCACGCTGTTTACCTCCGTTGACGAGGGCTCTGTCCGCTCGATAGCATGTCAGCTGCTCAAGTTGTACAGCGGAGTCGGGGATGTTGTCGTTAAGCCATGTTTCGGTGAAAACAAGTACACAGCAGTTACTCACTGTCCGATTCCCTGACCTCAGCAGTCGTACATGATCCATTTTGTTGTCCAAGGATCGTACGTTGGCCAGGATGATGGATGGTATGGCTGGGCGAGTTGGACTAGCCGCTAGCCTAGCCCGGATACCTCCGCGCTTGCCCCTCTTCTGCTTCCTCGCACACCGCTTTCGACCTCTCCTTTCCGGGGGAGTGGTGGCAGTCGAGTCGAGTCGAGTCGGGTCGAGTCGAGTAGTCGCAGGCCGGCGAAGTAATCCGAGCTCTTTGAGTGTCTCTGTTGTGGTGTCCAAAACGTTGTAAATCTTGCTCTCGCAGATGTCTAGCAGAGCCTGTCGACTGTACTTGTTTACTGACGCAGACAGACAAGACGAACACGACAAACTTTCGGGCAAACACTTATTAAACAAACATAATGAAGTGGCCGGTGAGTGTATATCACAGTTATGTCTCTTCGGGGGGTGCTCAGGGACAACTGATACTGGCTGTGTAGTGTGTTATTAAGTAGAGCCTTGTGCGTCGGAAGCCATGTTTTGAGAACATAAGATAGGTGGGGAATTTAGACAATGGACCCGGGCACAGGACTAAGTTCCGTGAATTTGTTATCTTTCCTCTCCACGCACATGTTTTAGAAGGTCTTTTCATTATACACTGCTCAAAAAAATTAAGGGAACACTTAATCGTCACAGTGTAACACCAAGTCAGTTAAACTTCAGGGATATCAATCTGCCCATTTAGGAAGCACAAGTGATTGTGAATCAATTTCACCTGCTTTGGTGCAAATAAAAGTGACAACAGGTGCACTGGAGAGGCAAAAGCAAGACAACCCCCAAAAAGGTAATGGTTTTGCATGTGGTGGCCACAGACAATTGCTCTCTCCTTATCCTTCCTGACTGATTCTTCTCTAGTTTTGTGTTCTGCTAGTGTCCTTGTCACTACCGGTAGCATGAGGCGGTACCTGCAGCCCACTCAGGTTGCACAGGTAGTCCAGCTCCTCCAGGCAGGCACATCCATATGTGCGGTCACAAGAAGGTTTGCTGTGTCTCCCAGCACAGTCTCAGGAGCATGGATGATACCAGGAGACCAGCCGTTACACGAGGAGAGCTGGACAGGGTCGTAGAAGGGCATCAACACAACAGCAGGACCGGTATCTGCTCCTTTGTGCGAGAAGGAACAGGAGGAGCACTGCCAGAGCCCTACAAAATGACCTCCAGCAAGCTACTGGTGTGCATGTGTCTGACCAAACTGTCAGAAACAGACTCCATGAGGGTGGCATGAGGGCCTGACGTCCTCTAGTGGGACCTGTGCTCACTGCCCAGCAACATGCAGCTCGATTGGCATTCGCGAAAGAACACCAGAATTGGCAGGTCTACCATTGGCATCCTGTTCTCTTCACAGATGAGAGCAGGTTCACACTGAGCACATGTGACAGGCGTGAAAGAGTCTGGAGACGCTGTGGTGAACGTAATGCTGCCTGTAACATCATCCAGCATGACCGGTTTGGCGGTGGGTCAGTGATGGTCTGGGGAGGCATATCCTTGGAGGGTCGCACAGACCTGCTGTTAGGTACCGGGATGAGATCCTCAGACCCATTGTCAGCCCTTACGCTGGTGCAGTGGGCCCTGGGTTCCTCCTAGTGCAGGACAATGCCCGGCCTCATGTGGCCAGAGTGTGTAGGCAGTTCCTGGATGAAGAAGGCATTGATACCATTTGTTACGAACCCCCCCCAGATACTACGTCTAGGGATATAAAAGGGGGGAGAAACGTAACATACTGTATCTGTGTATGCGGCTGAGACCCGCTGGTGCGGTGATAGTGCAACACACACAACTACGGAGTATAAAATGAAAATAAGACAGATTTATTAGAAATATATACAACAAACAACCAGACAACACGGGGGAAACATAGAGAGGGAACTAAGGGGAGGACGCCAGACGGCGCCAAATAAATGAAAACAAAAATAACCCCAAGGCTAATTTCTAGTCCTATCTGTTCTAACTACGAAACATCGGCTAACTAACTAACTAAATCTTGCCCGCCTACCCTAGACCCAAAATACAAGAGGTGGCGCCCGCCTGGGGAAACTAACCTAATGTATATAACGAGACCAACCTGCGTGATGGAGATGTAAGCCCATGGGCGTCTTACCTGCCTAACTCGCCCTCCCTTGGGGCTAACTACAGGTGTGGCAGCGGACACAATGGTAGGACAGACACTAACAGAACAGTCGGATACGAGGATTACAATTGACAGATGAAAAACCGCTACGATGCTACCACACCCCTCTCTCTTCCTGAAGAGTGCGCGGGACTTTTAAACAGAGACGGACGATGGTCTGATACGTTGATGGAGGCCGCCAGGTGAACCCACTGGTCGAAGGGCAACAGGGGGAGTGACGGACGAAACGATGATTGACAGGGGGATGAACCAATACCTGGGAGAGAGACAGAGGGAAAAACACACAGACAAACGACACCACACGCACACAAATGTGGGGACGTAACACCAGTGAATGGCCCTCTCATTCCCCTGACCTAAATCCAATTGAGCACCTCTGGGACGTTATGTATCAGTGCATCCGACGCCACCAAGTACCGCCACAGACTGTCCAGGAGCTCACTGATGCCCTGATCCAAGTCTGGGAGGAGATCCCCCAGGACACCATCCGCCGACTCATCAGGAGCATGCCCAGACGTTGTCGGGAGTGCGTACAGGCACACGGGGGCCATACACACTACTGAATCACATTATGAGTTGCCGTGATAAAATTCACACAAGTTGGATCAGCCTGTGATTTGAATTTTTTACTTTGATTTTCGGTGTGATTTTGAATCCAGCCCTCAATGGGTTGATGATTTTGGTTTCCATTGACCGTTGTTATGTCATTTTGTTCTCAACAAATTATACAATGTACATCAGCAAAGATTTTCAATTTGAAAAATTCGTTCATCAAGATCTGATGTGTCCCTTAAGTGTTCCCTTAATTTTTTTGAGCAGTGTATAACAAATGAATGTTAAAGTTTTCGCCAGACAGTCTTTGGGAGCTTTTTTTCTTTCTGTTGATTATTAATGTTGTATTTGATTCTTACTAAAACATTGATTGAGTATTGAATGAACGATAATAAATTGTTCATTTGATTTATCCCAATTGATGAGACACTGGTGTCAGTCTCACATGCTTTATTTTGAGTGTATAAGTGAATTCCTACAATACATATCATAGTTCTTTCTTGTGGCAGTTATTCACCTAATCATTGATTAGCAGTTGACATTCTGAGATTACAGAACTAAAGAATGCAAAAAGTGCTGCCCCCGATTGAGTTTGGGCCATCACTTCCTGAACTGTGGCCATACCTGAGCTTGGATCCTCTTGCATAGAAGCCACTTGTCCACCTCTGCTTCTGTGCTGAGTTTCTCCTGTGTGGCCTCCTGGCTCAGTGTGGCAGCAGTACTGTGAGTCTTCTCAGGTACGACCCAGCACTCTGGCTGGAGTGGTCCATTGAAGGGGTTCTCTGACTTGGGGCCTTTGAACTGGGAGCTGTGTTTCTCCCTGCTTGCTTTCTCCTCTCCCTGGGTAGTGGGTGGACACATCCAGGCTGAGAGCGAGGCCAGGGTTGAGGGTGTGGAGCCCATGGCCTTGTCAGGGTGGAGCCATGCCTCCAGGATGGCCTGTACTTTCTGCTGCTCCTCCTTCTGGTGCAGGCTGGACAGATAGCTCTCGTCAATGGGGACCCCGTTCTTGTCCCGACCCTCCTTAAGGAGCCAGGTGCCAAGGGCCTCCTTGCCGCAGTTGTCCTCACACACACACTGGAAGAAGCTGGTGCAGGGCTTGTTGGCTTTGCACACCTGCTGAACTGGAATGGCCTGCTGCAGCCAGATCTCGACAGGGCTTGGGGTCTGGGGCGTGCTGGTGATGGGGGTGGTAACTGCAGAGGTTGGGGGGGACTTCAGGCAAAAGAGTTTGCCCAGGTTCTCAATCTCAACCGCCTTGGTGCGGGTGGGGCAGCACAAGCCGCAGTCTGATTTCAGCAACCACTCGCTGGGGGTGAAGCCCTCTTGGAAAGGCTTGAACACCTGCTTCCACCTGTCAGCGTCAGATGCCTGGCAGCTCTCTATGGTCTCGGTAGCCGAGGTGATGAGCCAGTCACTCAGCTCCTCCGTCTCGGGTCTCTCCTCTCGACCCTCCTCCTCTACCAGAGCCATGTTGAAATCAGACTCATCAATCTTCTCAATGGAGAAGGTGGAGCTGCTGCTGTAGCTGGCATTGCTGTTGGCTCTCTCTCTGATGGGAGTCTTCTCCTTCAGCAGCCACACCTCCAGGTCCTTCAGCTGGGCCCAGGCCTTGTAGAAGTCAAAGGGGGCCAGTGGGCAGGTTGACTGGATAGTACAACAAAAAGAAAACCATTACCCCACAAACAACTTATAGGTAGCCGTTTCAGTTTGTAATAATGCCTGTATAATACAACTTCAAGTTTCACTTATAACATGGGAAAATTGGAAATGTGCGACTTGCGCAAAAGGTCAGAGTTACACCTTATGTTTCTAGGAGTAGTCTTGAAAAATCCACAAAGGAGTTAATTTCATGCCATCTGGCCTCACCTGAATATCCCCAGAGGTGATCAACCAATCATGTGGGTTCTTGCTTGACTGGTATCCAACTGGAGCACTAGTCACTGGCCGATTTCCAATCAGCCAGTCGGCGTGGGGTGCTCCCCATTCAGACTCCACCCTCTGCAAAAACGAGTGAGCACTTGTAATGGCAAAACATTTATTTGTACTATTTGGCTTAAGTCTTATGAAATGTGTTGTGACCTAATGTACTTTGTTATTTTCCATTCTGTGACTGAGGAAGAATCAAAACCGACTGCTCCTTCTATCATACAATAGACAGTGTGTGACCTTGGAACACTCCTAACTGCAGGCTGAGGTTTGAGATAGTGGCTCACAACGCCTACGCTTTTTTCCCAGCTTCTTTATCAGCAAACAGGTGCAAGATATGTTTACCCCTAGACCAGGGGTGCCCAACCTTTTTTGACCCAAGATCTACTTTTCAAGTCGGCAACCTCCCGAGATCTACCAGTCCAGTGTCAACATCGCAAACCCACACACATCGTTTCCAGCCTGCAGTAACTAACCTCAACACTTTTTCTTGTTGTCACACAACCACTAGACATCACATCACAAACCCTCCCTCTCTCAAACACACACACACAGACAAATTCCTCTCACACAGTTGCCAGTTTGCATAGTGTGCTGTAGCACAAACCCGCTCTCTCTGCTCCTCTCTCTCTCTCACACACACACGCCAATCTGCATGATGAGCAATAGCCATAACTGACCTTAATATGAACCAAACAGAAAAATAAACCAGATACAAAACAGGTAGATCTCTGTGTTACGACTCCAGATGAAAACTAGTCTACGTCTAGGGGCGGTAGAGGAGTCGCAACAAAAAGATAGTGCATCGGACTTATTGTAGGAATTAAACAACCACAAACCACAATTCAACTATGTACAGTCATTTATTTCCTCGGGGAAAACACAACACAAGACACACGCCAAGGAGAAAAGGGAACTATGAGCGGTGCCAAAGCAAAGAAATCATGAACAAAAGTGATGTCCTAAACTAGTGCAATAGTAAGCTATACTCTCAGGGCTATGCTAAAGTGCTATGCTACACTAGACTAACACATGCATGGGGCGGCACCCACTCCTAACCTGGTGAATTGTAACAGAGGTGAGCCTACGTGTTGGAAATGTAAACCCATGGGTCTCTTACCTATTCACCTTACCCCTATGGCGTACAATTAACAGACAGACAAATTATGAGAAAAACAATAAGTAAACAATGACGTAAATATAACAAAAGAAAACTAGATGTAAACAAGTACGTCGGAGGTTTCGATCAACCAGGCAACAGCGAGTCGACAGCAAACACAAGACTACGGTGAAAATGGGTCGACTCCCGAGGGGAAGTCCAGCGGAGCTTTTAAAGGACACGAACAGCCCTCTGATTGGTCAGGAACAGTGATGAGTGATGGGGACGAATGGCCAATTGCTGACGGACACCTGAATGTAGAGTGACAGGGTAAGGGAAAAACAGAAGGAAACACAAAACACAACAAGGATACACGCACATGTAGGAGTGGGAACGTAACACTCTGAGTTTGAAAAAAGGAAATCACTTCCTACCTTAGTGGGAGACCTGGCACTGGGAGGAGGAGGCTAGCTTCTCGTAGTCAGGAGTGTAGGAGCTGGTTGCAAGGCGTAGGCAGGCTGCAAGGTGGTCATCAGTCATTGTTGATCTGTACTTGGACTTGATGATTTTCATGTGCGAGAAAGCAGACTCGCACAAATAAGTTGATCCAAAAAGAGCTGTCAGGTTCAAGGCACATCTTCTGAGATTGGGATACTTCTCCTCCACCAGTAGTTTCCATGCTCTCCAGGTTGAGCGGATGTTGATCTGGCTTTGATCTCAATGTCATTTTGCAATGTCAAAATCTCATCCTCAAGAGCGGAGCTTTCCAAGTCGAAAAGTGATTTGACTTTGTCGGCAATGTCACCAACATCAATACTTGCACCAAATGGATAACACATATAGCTGGCTACAGGCTCGATGGATGCAAAGTCAGTAAAACGCCTCTCAAACTCTGACGAGATGCTCTGAACATGCTCCTCATAACGTGCACTGTCAAGCTGTGTCACACCTTTACCTTGACGTTGTAGTTCTGCTTGCATGTGAGGGAAGTTGCGCAGGTTACCACACTGCAGCCTGCTTGACATCAGCTGTAGCTTGCTTTTAAACGTGTTCACTGAACTCATCATGTTGACTACATCTTTACCCTTACCCTGCAGCTCTAAATTCAATTAATTGAGCTCGCCAGTGAGATCAGTGAGGAAAGATAAATCTAAAAGCCACTGGTGGTCCTCTAGCTTTGTATGGTAATCCACATGTTTTGTCTGTGTGCTCAGCATCATTCTCCTCCAAGTGAGCACGGAAAAGCCTTCTCTGCAGACTCCTGGCCCGAACTGAACACACAATCTTCATTGCAATATCCATCACTTTCATATTTAAAATCTTTCCACACAACGCTTGCTGGTGAATTATACAATGATAATTCAGGATATCTGGGAAAGATTCACTTTCTTTGCACAGTGCAATGAACCCACTGGTGCGGCCCATCATAGCAGGCGCCCCATCAGTTGTGATGGAGATCAGCTTGAAGAGCGGCAGTTTTGTCTCGCTAACAAATCCCATGAAAGCATTAAACATATCCTCACCTCTGGTGTGTCCTTTTAATGGCAAAATGGTGAGTAGCTCTTCCTTGGCGCTCATGTCTTCAAAAACCATCCTGATGAAAACACGCAATTGTGCCACATCCACCATATCAGTCGACTCGTCAAATTGGAGGGAAAAGCACTCACGCGTCAATATCCTTCCTCAGTTGCTCCTCCACATCCACAGCCATTCCCTCACATCACCTTGTAGTCGTATTGCACTTCTTTAATGGCCTTCACGATCTCTGTTTTATTTTTAAAGTCTTCAAAAAGGCTATCCGCTGCCTCGAGAAAGGCTTCCTTCACAATATCGCCGTCTTTGAATGGCTTCTTGTGCTTAGCAAGTACGTGACTGACGCGATAGGAAGCAATAGTTGCGGCCTTACCCTGGGTCTTCGGTTTGGTGAAGATTGACTGCCGTGCTGTCATCTGTGCTTTCAAATCCCGCACTTTTGTGGCGCGTAAAGGCGTTTTTGCAGGGAAGTCCCTCTCGTAGCTCCCGTGTACCGTTTTAAAATGCCGCTCCAGATTCCCTTTCTTTGCCAACGCCACCGTTGCATTGCAGATCAAACAAACAGGCTTTGAATGAGAATAAACAAAAAAATAATCTTCCTCCCATTCAGGGTGAAAATGGTAGGTCTTGGCTCGTTTCCCCTCAGACATGTTAAAGTTTAGGAGTGCGTAACCGCTCTGATCGCTAGCTGCTAGCTACTGTTGACAGCTGTCAACTTCCTATCATGCATGTCACGCGCTACCGTAGGTTAAACGTGACCTACTTTTTTCTTTTTTTTTAATACTTTCTTTGTGGACGTGTTTAAGAGACTGATAGGGTGCGCAGGCAAGGACTCATGATAGGCTGTAGTGTACATTTAATACAAAATATAACACACACACACACCCACAAGACAAAACATATCCAACGACGCATAACTACAACAAAACAAAACATACAGTTACACATAAAAAAAACGTTATTTTTTTCATTTTTTCTTACACCCCTCGCGGTCGACTTGGGATCAGTCCGCGGTCAACCAGTAGTGGTTGGGCACTCCTGCCCTAGACCTATGACGTACAAGCATTGGAGTTAAGGACGGTCCTCTCCTCTCCACAGCATCAGTATCTGAATCCACACTGTTGGTGAAGGAATGCTGATCCAGCTTTAAGCAACGTTGTTTAAGCTTTGTATATGCATTAAAACTCTCAACTGAGGCCAAACATCGTTTATTGTTGTTCACTGAAAGATTTCCATCACAGCACTACACTGTATTTCCGTGAGTGGTACTCCATTCATTCATACCAGTGGAGTCAGTCAACTTTTTACATAGAAAAAGTCACGTGATGTCACCACGGGACAAACCTGTTTCTTAGCTGCGATTGGACAGTTCTGGTGAAGCCAAGCTTGCTTGCTGACAACACTTTTTATACATAGTCCCCCTATTTCAGGGCACCAAAAGTAATGGGACAACTGGCTTGAAAGGTTTTTCTGGTAAGTCAGCTGTGTTCCGTCACATAATTTGTGCAGGCATAAGAGAGCTGTCAATGTCTAGCATTGATTCTATGCTTTGCATTTGCCTTTGGAGTCTGCTATTGGTGTCTGTCAACATGAGGACCAAAGGGGTGTCAATGAAAGTGAAGGAAGCCATTATCAGGTTAAATAATGACTGTTTGATTGAAAAAAAAAAAAAAAAAAAATCAACAGTTTGGAACATCATTAAAAAGAAAAAAAAAAAGCTCTGGTGAGCTCAGCAATCGCAAACGGGCTGGTAGGCCAAGGAATACTTGGACTTGACCGAAGAATGCTCACCACTCCCCAGGAGGTAGGCATGAACGTGTCAGAGACTACCATCCGCAGAATATGCATCAGCCGCTCTACAGTGGCTTCACTGCAAGGTGCAAACCACTAGTTGTCATCAAAAAGGATGGTCAGGTTAGAGTTTGTGGTCCTCTGTGGCTCAGTTGGTAGAGCATGGCGCTAACAACGCTTAGGTTGTGGGTTTGATTCCTGCTAGGACCATATATACTGAAATGTATGCACTCACTGCAATGTAAGTCGCTTTGGATAAAAGCGTCAGCTAAATGGCATACAGTTTGCTAAAAAGTACCTAAAAAGCCTAAAGAGCACTGGAAAAAAAAGCAATTGGACGTGGAACGTTTGGAGAAAAAGGCTCTGCCCAAGATTTACAGCATATCACCTCATCTGTGAAACATGGTGGAGTGGGTTTTATGGTTTGGGCATGTATAGCTGCCACTAGAACTGGCTAACTTGTCTTAATTGATGATGACATCTTGTCTGCTGGAGTACAAGCAAAAGCCTCCAAATTCATTGGATGGCGCTTCATCACACAAGATAATGACCTAAAACATACTGCCATAGCAACTAGGGAGGTTTTCAGGGCCAAAAAGTGGAAAGTTCTTGAATGACCAAGTCAATGTTTAGATTTAAATCCAATTGAACATGCTTTTCATTTCTTGATGATAAGGCAAACAGACCTCAAAACAAACAACTGAAAACTGCTGCAGTACAGGCCTGTCAGAGCATCACCAGAGAAGACACCCAGCATCTGGTGGGGTCAATGGGTCGCAGACTTCAGGCAATTATTGCATGCAAAGGATTGTCGACCAAATACTAAACATTAAATTAATCTGTCCAATTACTTTTGGTGCTCTGAAATAGGGGGACTATGTATAAAAAGTGTTGTCATTTATATATGGTGAAACCAATATGCACACAAATACCTTCAAATAAAAGCTGAGAATATACTTTAACCTGACAGTAATTGTTTGATTTAAAATCCAAACTTTTGTAGTATAGAGCCAAAAGAAGAAAAATGCTTAACTGTCCCATTACTTACGCAGGGCACTGTATGTTATCATGGTATTATGTAAGGGGCTGTTACACAAGATCGAATGAATGAGATACGTGCTGGCTGTCCCTGTCAGCTAGCTGGGCAGCAAGATTTCACACACCTCAAAAAAAAACCTTGGTTTTGAAGGGTCAGGGAAAATAGGTCATAGGTCAACTTAAGAGTCTGGTGCCCCCACAGCCACTGAAAGTAAATAAAGGCCTAGACATAGAAGCAGGGTCGTAGTGATTCTCAGCAATAGGCCACACGCTGGTAATAATATCACTCTCTATTGGTGTGTTCAGGTTCAGTCCACTAGCTAGCAAACGCAACAGTTACCAAATTCGTTCGAGCTAGTTATTTTTGAGCTGTTTGTTCTCCACTGTGCCACCAGGCTCACTGCCGGACACTCTGACCAGTCTGGAGAAGGCTATTAGATGTGAGCTCTGCGAAATGTTTTTAATCGTCACAGCCGAGGAGGATTACATCAAGATTTTGCACCCAGATTGCTGAATTTCAGGAAAAAAACTAAATGCACTTCTAAAAGAACACTCAAAATTACAAGACACTTTTGACGCCACCATCCGGTCCTCACCCCTCGGAGCTTCTCACCTCGACCCTGCCAGTCCAAGATCTCCTCACCAGTGAAAGTGTGAACTCCTCCTCCCTCCCCCACACGCCTGTCCCTGGACCCTCGACTGGGGCCTTCTCCAACTCCACCCCTTGGCCAACAGCCTGGCAGAAAGCGGGCAGGCGCTCGGGGAGGCAAACCCACCTTCAGCCTCAATTCCAGCCACCGGTGTTGGAGCTACCTAACCAGTTCAATGCACTGGTCTCCACCCAGTCTGTCCCTCCTTGCACCCAGCCCGCCCCCCCTTCGCTCCAGCACCTCCACCCAGCCAAAACCCCAACCCCCCCCACCCAGCCTGCTCCCCCTCGCCCCTGCCCCCTCGTACCACCTGACACAACCACCTCCACTCTTGTCATCGGCAGCTCTGGTCAGAGATGTCTACCTTCCCACTCCATCTGGCCCCTCAAAAGGTACACTGTTTCCTAGGTGCTCGGGTCCGTGACCTTCACCACAAACTCTCCAGCATCCTGGCCGGCTATACCAAAGTGGACAACATTATCATGCATGTGGACACCAATGACATTAGAACTGGGCAGTCAGAGCTCCTAAAGGCAGACTTTAAAGCTCTTTTAACCACTCTGCTGGACACGGGGAAACGCATCATCATCATCTCGAGGCCCCTCCCCACCCACCTGAGGGGTCTCGAGAGATGATCTAGACTACTTTCCCTCCAAACCTGGCTAAAAGACTTGTGTGCCTCCATCGGCGTCCCCTTTGTCAACAACTTTGACCTGTTCTGGGCGAGCCCTACCCTCCTCAAGCCGGATGGCCTCCACCCAAATAGGAGGGGGGCCGGGTTGTTGTCTGAGAATATAGCCTCCTCCCTTAGACAATGACATGTATGGTAGGAAAGGCTTCTGATCCACTGTCCCCCATTCATGATTTTAACGACACAGTTGATCTGGTAGTATTTTCTCTTTTTTGTACTTTCACTTCCTACCGTAAAAACAAAAAGGTAGCCATTCTGTCCAGACCTGCTATACCCAATATGAATAATTTAGTGGTTTTACCTTGCATGCCTTTACAGCCTATCACTACTTCAACTAAAGCTGTCAATTTTGGTCTTCTGAATGCAAGGTCCCTGTCAAACAAGTCATTTATCTGCCATGATTCCATTGCTTCTCATGATTTAGACTGTGTTAGTTATGGTTACAGAGACATGGTTGAGTTCCATTGCCGTTCAAGTCGAAGCCACTCTCCCCGAATTTCTCTCACTTTCACCAACCCAGGCTGTCTGGCCATGGTGGCAGAGTAGCAGTCTTCCACAAAAATGATTTCAAATGCTCCCCTATTTATTTTGGTAACTTCTCCTCATTTGAATCGATCTGCTTCACAATCAATAGTCATGTCCAGCTGCTTTGTGTCTTAGTATACAGACCTCCAAAAGCGAATAGGGAGTTCATTGTAGAGTTCAACATGCCCAAATATAACAGAGTTTGTATATTAGGGGATTTTAATGTCCATGTTTGTTGCCCCTCAAATGCACTTGCCTCTGATTTCATTAACCTCATTGAATCATTTGATCTTGTTAAGTCAATAAGAGATCCCAGGCATCTAAAAGGTCACACCCTTGACCTAGTAATGTCCCCTCATCTTACTATTCATGTGTCTGACCATAAGGCTATTCTGCTGAATGTAATTTTGCTTACGGCACCCACTATCCATCATATTCCTGTTCACTCTCACTTTGTTAACTCTGCTACAGCCATACAATTTTCAGAGGCCTTTTCGAACAGTATTGCCGCTTCAACAGCTCCCGTTCCCTCCCATCAGACTGTTGATCTGTTAGATAGTTTTAATAGTTGGTGTCAGGTGACCCTAGATGCTGTGGCTCCTTTTAAGACCAAGAAAAAAGGGTTGGACAGAGCCACTCTCTGGCTAAATGAAAAGCACCCATGCCCTAAAAAGGGAGTGTAGAAAGGCCCGAAAGAAAATGGAAGTCCTGTAGACTTTTCATATTTGTTTGAAGGATCTGCTGAAGGAATTGAATGCTTCTGTAAAGAAAACGAGAGAAAAGTATTTCTGTAATCTGATCAGAGAACTCTCATAATCCAAGAATATTGTTTAGTACTGTTACAAATGTTTTGGTTGTGTCTTGTGTTCTGTTGTGTTCCTGTCTCTCTATGTATCTCCATCCTTCTCAGGCATTCTGGCAATCAATTTGGTTCAGCTGCACCTCATTCCTCATCACCTGAATAACCAATCAGAGGATGGCCCTGTTGTATTTAAACCTTGCACTTCCTCCCCTCACAAGATCCGTTTGTTTCTGTCTGTCCGTTCAGAGCGTGTGTAAATTCATTGTGACAATTCTCTGTTCAGACATCATTCCTTCATAATTCATCCATTGTATTTTCATTCCGGTTACAGGAGAGAAGTGGTATAGATGAGAGGAGCCCATAGGTATACATTTATGCTCGTAGGTTACTGTGACTGTTACTTACCAATTGGAGGCAAACCTGGATTCATTTGTTCCTGTATCAGATGAAACCCTTATCAAGATTGTATCACACAGGAAATCCTCTTCTTGTCCCCTAGATATTGTCCTTACTAGACTACTAAAGGAAGTAATGGAACCAGTCTGCCCCAGCATTGACCCCACTGGTCCCGCTGATATGTAAATAATTTTGCAGTTATATAGTTTTAATTTTCGGTTTATAATCTCAGTCTTTACTTCTTTAAGTGCTTGAGAACATTTTGGACTTCAGTACAGCAGGACGCGAAAACGACAAAAGCCTAGCCACAGACATAGCTCAGCAAGCACCGGTCCTGCCTACTACAGACAACCGCGAAATGGCGACTCCACAGCCTAACTCGGGTGACGGGGCAGGCTTCGAAGCAAACATTCTCAAGGCGATTGGTGAACTGCGGTCAGATATTTCCACTTCCAAAGCGGACCTTTGTGCTAACATCGATGCACGAATTGAGACCGTCACACAACTGCTCTGAGGGGACATTACAAACTTCCAGGAGGAAGAGATTCGCCCTGCAATCCACTCGCCGTCAGAGACGACCGAGTCGCACTCCACCAAGATTCGGGACTTAGAAGCTGCTGCCATGACTGTCTAAAGAATTGAAGGATGTGCAACAGAAATGTGAAGATTTGGAGGGACGTTCACGCAGAAACAACCTCAGAATTTCCAGAATCAAGGAGAATGTGGCGGGGCTGCTAAATGCGCTGTCACTGGACGACAAGCCTCTCCTCGACCATTGTCACTACATATCCCGGGCTACTCCACCCAACACAGCGGGAGCAAGGGACCGACCTTGTGAGATCATTCTGTGTGTACATTTCATTCACGTGAAGAATGAGATCCTCCAGCAGGCACGCAACTACTTTACAGTATCAAGCGGAATTTGGAGATGTCAAACGGAGGCTGTGCGACTACACCGGCGTGAAATACAGTGCCTATAGAAAGTCATCATACCCCTTTGAAATAGTTACTATATTTGTCGTACAGCCTGAAATCAAAACCCATTAAAAAAAAAAACTCCAGCTTTATGTACAAATTTAGCCATAACAACATCAAACTAATGAAAATTTTTTATAAAAAATGAAAAACAAGAATAACAGGGTTGGAAAAGTCATCAGTCCCCTGATTTAATACTTTGTAGAGCCACCTTTTGCTGCAATTACAGCCATCAATCTGTTTGGATATGTCTCTACTAGCTTTGCACACCTAGATTGGAGAATATTTGCCCATTCTTCCTTGCAGAATTGTTCGAGTTCAGTCAAATTCCGTGGTGAGCGGCGATGGACTGCTCTCTTCAAGTCCATCCACAGATTTTCTATCGGATTTAAATCAGGGCTCTGACTTGGCCACTCAAGGACATTCACCTTTCTATCCTTAAGCCACTGCGTTGTTCTTTTGGCGGTATGTTTAGGATCGTTGTCGTGTTGGAAGGTGAATGACCTGCCCATCTTCAGCTGTCTAGCAGAGGGACGCAGGTTGTCCTCAAGAATTTGGGTGTACTTGGCAGCATCCATTTTCCCTTCAATCCTGACCAATTGCCCAGTCCCCGCTGAAGAGAAACATCCCCACAACATAATGTTGCCACCACCATGCTTCACAGTAGGTATGGTGTGTTTTGGGTGGTGTGCTGTGTTTGGTTTTCGCCAAACATAGCGCTTGGAGTTCAGTCCAAAAAGTTCAATCTTAGTCTCGTCTGACCATAAAACCTTTTTCCACATGGCAACAGAATCTTCCAGGTGTGTTTTTGCATAGCACAAACGAGACTGACTGTGCACTTTTTCAGAAAAGGCTTCTTTCTTGCTACCCTGCCATATAGGCCAGCTTTGTGTAAAGCTTGTGAGATTGTTGTCACATGCACAGACAGACCAGTCCCAGCCATAAAGACTTGTAAGTCCTTCAAAGTTGCCTTTGGCCTCTTGGTAGCTTCTCTGATCAATGTCCTCCTGGCTCGGTCATCCAGTTGGCCTGATCTAGGCAAGGTGTTGGTGGTGCCATACGCCTTCCACTTCTTAATGATGCTCTGAACGGTACTCAGAGGGATAGCTAAAGCCTTCGAAATCTTTTTGTAGCCTTCACCTAACTTGTGCCTTCCTACAACTTTATCCCGGAGGCCTTTTGAAAGTACTTTTCCAACCATGGTGAATTCTTTGCAGAACCATGCACTTCTAGTAGTGGAATCCTCAAGAAACAGCTGGTTTTATTCTGAAGTAATCAAAACCACTACAATTAATGTCAGGTGGGGGGCAATTAGCCTGGTGTTTGATCTGGAAATTGATTGGTTGCACCTGAGCAAGTTTATAATGGTATACTCTTAAGGGGCTGATCACTTAACCAAACCAGGTATTTCACTAATTAATTTGTAATAATTGTCCAGAATTTTTAATTTTTTTATTTTCACTTTGATGATGAGGGTTATAATGTGTACATACAGCTCAAAAAGTTAGATTTGATTTATTTTAATTTCCAGGGTGTAATGTGAGAAAAGGTAAAGATTTCACAGGGTATGATGACTTTCTATAGGCACTGTATGGACTGCAGTTCCCTGCTCGACTCTGGCTGTCATACGAGGTAAAGGGAGAAGTCCTTTGACACTCCAGAGGACGCATCAGCCCACTTTGAGCGATACATAAAGAAAAACTGAAGAAAAAGACTTGTTGGGCTCATACGGTTGTGAATGGGCCCGGCTCTGCTGTTAGTAGATAAATGGTCTGATTTCATTCATTTGTGTGGTAACATTGGCTATGGCCTATCCACAACCATTTATTTTCGGGACATTTAACTTACTGTCAGTCTATTTCTAACGTTTAAGTTATAGTATTTACACCGTCTGAGAGTTTAATAACAGTTTCTGACTGTTCTGGTGTCCACATGACACATAACTGGGATATATCCACGTTATTGTCACTGCTTGATTCGCTGCCTTGAAATTACAATATGAATAGGGAGCTAGGGGTTTGTGAGTGTTAGTTAACTTCACAAACAACATTGGGAAAAACATGTTCTGCTTAGCCTTGTACCTTAGTTGGAAGGTATTGCCTGGGGTGGGGGTGGGGGGTGGTTCACTTACTTACACATCACATCACTAGTTTACACTACATTGACTGGGGTTTTCTGGGGAGTTATTACTCTTCAAGATTACATGAAAGGGAGAACTAACGTTAATGCACAGGGTGATCAAGACAACAAATTATATTTGTTGGAATGTAAAGGGATAAAATAATCCTGTCAAAAGAAATAAGGTTTTGACTCATCTTAAGGGTACAAGAAACCCACTTAAGAACAGGTGATCACTTCCTAATTCGTAAGGACTGGGTTGGTCAATTGTTCCATTCCAACTTCCAAAATAAATCAAGAGGTGCTGCCATTCTGGTTAACACATCCACTCCATTTGTTGCTTCAGATGTCATTTCAGATACTAGAGGACAATATGTTATAGTTACAGGTAAATTATTTTCCACCACCTTTATTTTGGCCAATGTATATGCTCCTAACTGGGATGATACAAACTTCATATCCACATTTGTATCTACTATTCCCCATTCCTCACTGATTTTAGGGGGGGGTTTCAACTTTGATGTCCTCAACTTTAGATAGGTCCTCACAGAGGGTCATTGGTCCATCCAAATGTGCCTTATCAATTGCATCAATTGCAATCAAAAGCATGGCACTTTCTACATCCATCAGCGAGACAATATAATTTTTTCTCCCATGTTCATCATACATATTCCCGCATTGATTGTTTCTTTATGGAAGAACTCATGTTATGAGAGGATTTTCATTTCAGATCATGCTCCCCAGGTTCTTAAGTTGAAATTCCCATTTATTCAGTCGATGTCTACAGAGATTCCTTAATTCCAGGAAATTAACACACATCTAGGCATGTCATACTCCACTACATGGAAGTCTATCAAAGCATATCTGCGTGGCAAATCCATTGCCTATGCAGCCTCTCTAAACAAGGCGTGCACACAACGGATTTGTGACATAAGCAATTCAATTGCTGCACTTGATGAAAGATATGCAACAGATCCTTCGGCTGGTTTATATACACAGTGCCTTCTGTTCCAATCAGAATATGATAATCTCTCCACTGTACATGCAGAGCACTTGCTCCTACGAGCCCGCTAAAGAATTTACGAACAAGGTGACAAGACCAGTAAAATGCTTGCTCACCAGATCCGCAAATCAGAGGCCTCGCGTCTTATTCCCCAGATAAGAACTAATTCAGGCACCACCACTGTTGTTCATAAGGAAATAAGCAACCAATTCAACCAGTTCTACTCCTCTCTTTATACTTCAGAATCTTCTCAGGATCCCTAATTGATTGACTCATTCTTTGATCTTGATTCCCTCGATCAGTTAAGACTCTCATAGTAGTTTGGAGTGGGGAATCTCTCCTGAAAGTGCCACGCATTATTAAGAAACACCTACAGAAACCCAAGGACTTGGGGGGTCTGGCACTACCAGATTTCCCAACATATTACTGGGCAGCGAATTTCAGAGGCCTCCTATTCAAGTTAGGGATTTTGTCCCACGGAATATTACAGGAACTCATCTAGAGTACATCCTGAGCTTTAACAAGCTTCCTAAGGGTGCAATCTCAATTATATACAGAATCATCAATTATCTCCAGAACCCACCAACTCCTTTTAAGGCATTATGGGAGAACGTTCTGGGGGAACAATTTGACAAGGAGACATGGAACTCCATTTTAAATAGGATCCACTCCTATTGGTCCAGGTCCAAACTTGGAAAGGTATTTCCCAATATTGACCCTACCTGTGCTCATTGTAAACTAGAACCGGCTACTTTATTTAATAAATTCTGGACATGCCCGAAACTGTAAAATTTCTGGCAAAATATTTTTCAATGTTTTCCTGAGGTCTTCGGTTTAGATTTTGAGCCTTGTCCCATCACAGCTATCTTTGGGATTCTACCAGTGGGCTGTCCACTATCATGTGCCCAATCTGATACAGTAGCCTCCGCCACTATTTTGGCTAGACGGGTCATTTTGCTTAACTGGAAACTTACCTTTTTGCCTTCTTATAACCACTGGGTCAGAGATTTATTAGGCTGTCTTAATTGAGAAAAACTTTCTATTGTGTTTTATTTTATTTTGTATATGTTTTGGTTTTTGGTTTGAAAATAACTTCAGTGTTGTTGTGTACGTATTTATTTACTGTGATTGTGTTGTATGTTGCTTATGTTGATTATTGCCTTGTGAAAAGAAAAAAAAACAATAAATATAAGTCTGGACCAATCAATTTGAATTCCTAAACCCCCCTTTTTATCCAAAGTTTTAGAGAAGGCTGTCTATCATCAACTGACTAGCTATCTGGATAGAATTTTTTTATTTGAAAAGTTCCAATCTGGTTTTCGCCCGTCATAGCACTGAAACTGCTCTACTTAAAGTCACAAACGACCTACTTTTAGCATCTGATTCAGGTAAGTGTTCTATTTGAATTCTCCTTGATCATACTATTTTAATAAACCGCCTTAGATATTGTGTAGGCAGACACTGCCTTAAAATGGTTCTCGTCATACCTCTCAGCAGACAGTTCTCTGATGGTCTAGGAAAGTGTCTCTTCCTCAGCCCAAGTGAACTTTGGTGTGCCACAAGGCTCCAATTTTATTCTCATTATACATGTTTCCACTACGCCAGATTATCCGTAAAGACAATATTTCATTTCACTGGTATGCGGACGACACCCAGTTATACAGTGCATCCGGAAAGTATTCAGACCCCTTCACTTTTTCCACATTTTGTTATGTTAAAGCCTTATTCTAAAATGGATTCAATTAATTTTTTTCCTCATCAATCTACACACAATACCCCATAATGACAAAGCGAAAACAGTTTTTTCGAAATGTTTGCTAATTTATTAAAAATAAAAAACTGAAATATCACATTGTAACAAAGTCCGTACACACAGAGGCAGACGCAGTGTTGGGATGAGGAAATTGTTTGTTTATTTTTAGTTCGCTGATGACTTTTCAGTCTCTGTTTCTCCTCGTTAGCTTTTCAGCTGTATATCTCTCCGCTCCGCCGTTCCCAGCCCTCCTACTGAAAGCAGAGGCACACACATCTTAACCATTTCGTTAAACGAGGCTTCATTCGCACCAGGTGCGCAACAAAGCCTCGCCCCCTGTCAACCTGGCCACGGTCCTGTAGCTCCCTCTACAGGCCGAACGCTGCATGCCCCCCCACACACATTTACATAAGTATTCAGACCCTTTGCTATGACACTCGAAATGGAGCTCAGGTGCATCCTGTTTCCATTGATCATCCTTGAGATTTTCTACGACTTGATTGGAGTCCACCTGTGGTAAATTCAATTGATTGGACATAATTTGGAACAGCACACACCTGTCTATATAAGATCCCACAGTTGACAGTGCATGTCAGAGCAAAAACCAGGCCATGAGGTTGAAGGAATTGTCCGTAGACCTCTGAGACAGGATTGTGTCGGGGCACAGATCTGGGGAAGGGTACAAAAACATTTCTGTAGTGTTGAAGGTCCCCAAGAACACAGTAGCCTCCATCATTCTTAAATGGAAGAAGTTTGGAACCACCAAGACTCTTCCTAGAGCTGGCCGCCCGGCCAAACTGAGCAATAGGGGGAGAAGGGCCATCGTCAGGGAGGTGACCAAGAACCCAATGGTCACTCTGACAGAGCTCCAGAGTTCCTCTGTGGAGATGGGAGAACCTTCCAGAAGGGCAACCATCTCTGCAGCACTCCACCAATCTGGCCTTTATGGTTGAGTGGCCAGACGGAAGCCACTCCTCAGTAAAAAGCACATGACAGCCCGCTTGGAGTTTGCCAAAAGGCACCTAAAGGACTCTCAGACCATGAGAAAAAAGATTCTCTGGTCTGATGAAACCAAGATTGAACTCTTTGGCCTGAATGCCAAGCGTCACGTCTGGAGGAGACCAGGCACCGCTCATCACCTGGCCAATACCATCCCTACGGTGAAGCATTGTGGTGGCAGCATCATGCTGTGGGGATGTTTTTCAGCGGCAGGGACTGGGAAACTAGTCAGGATTGAGGAAAAGATGAACAGAGCAAAGTACAGAGAGATCCTTGATGAAAACCTGCTCCGGACCTCAGACTGGGCTCACCTTCCAACAGGACGACCTTAAGCACACAGCCAAGACAACGCAGGAGTGGCTTCGGGACAAGTCTCTGAATATCCTTGAGTGGTCCAGCCAGAGCTCGGACTTGAACCCGAAAGAAAATAGCTGTGCACCGACGCTCCCCATCCAACCTGACAGAGCTTGAGAGGATCTGCAGAGAAGAATGGGAGAAACTCCCCAAATACAGGTGTGCCAAGCTTGTAGCGTCATACCCAAGAAGACTTGAGGTTGTAATCGCTGCCAAAGGCGCTTCAACAAAGTAACTAAAGGGTAAAGGGTAAGTAATTTATGTAAGTAAATTACATAATACTTATGTAAATGTGATTTCAGTTTTTTATTTTTTAATAAATTAGAAAACATTTCTAAAAACCTGTTTTGGCTTTGTCATTACAGGGTATTGTGTGTTGGGAGGGGAAAAAAAGAATTTAATCCATTTTAGAATAAGGCTGGAACATAACAAAATGTGGAAAAAGTGAAGGGGTCTGAATACTTTCCGAATGCACTGTATCTTCCCATTAAACCCCATGATTCGTCCAGTTTAGCTTCACTTAATGATTGCTTGGAAGATATTAGATGTTGGATGTCCCAGAACTTTTTACAACTGAATGACAGCAAATTTGAGGTTGTCATATTTGGCCCTCCTAGCTCCACGGTAGCAACACAGGACAGTTTTGGCTGTCTGTCTGCCAACGTGAAATCTTCAGCTTGTAACCTCGGGGTGACTTTTGATGCTGACCTCAATTTCAAAACAGTTGTACAGTCATGTTTTTATCAGTTGAGAAACATTTCCAAAATACAGCCTTTCTTGTAATTTGCCAATCTAGAAAAATGCATTCATTCATCTCATCTCGCATAGATTATTGCAACTCGCTCTATTCTTCTCTCAGTAGAAAGTCCCTTGCACGGTTACAGATAGTCCAAAATGCAGTAGCTAGGCTTTTAACCAGAACTAAGAAAAGAGACCACATCGCCCCAATTTTTGCCTCCCTAGATTTTATCGATGACTTAAGGCTCAGCTGGGTCTAGCACCGGACTATATTTCTGACCTTTTAATCCCCTATGAGCCTCAGTGCAGCCTAAGATCCTCAGGCAGGGCCCTTCTGGCCGTTCCGGAGTCTAGACTGAAGACAAAAGGTGACCGTGCCTTTGCCATTAGGGCCCCTAGACTCTAGAACGACCTGCCTGAGGATATTAGGCTAGCAAGATCAGTATTCTCTTTTAAATCTCTTCTTAAAAACGTATATTTATAGACTAGCCTTTAATTATTCTTTTTAATGTGTTGTGTTTTACTGTTTTTCTACTTTTATTTTTGATGCTACTCTCATTCTTTTTAATGTGTCTGTGTTTTACTTTTTCTACTTATAGTTTCATTTTTATTTGCATATCTGTTTTATCTATTTGTAAAGCACTTTGTAACATTGTTTTAAAAAGGTGCTATATAAATAAAGTTTTTATTATTTTTTGTAACAACAATAAACCACAATAGCTATAGCAATTGACAATGTATAGCAATAGATCATAATGATTTGTCATTATTGATTGATGCTGTGTTGTCACTTGCCTCATGCAACACACTGAAGGAACCTGAATCACAGGAATTGGTCCTGTGAATAGATGTCTGTCTTGACCTTTATTTTTTAGTACTTCTATTCTATTTTATTTTATTCTATTTTAAAACTTATTGTTGCACTACTCTGTGGCACTGTCACTTTTGCATTTCACTGTATACTTGTATGCACGTGACAAATATAGAATCTTGAATCTTGACCTCTTATTGAACTTCCATTCATTACTACTTCATTATTACTTAAACTTTGTTGTGACCAACTATGTTTTAAAATGTATGTAACAGAAGGTTTAAACGTATATCAAAGTTATGTCCCTTAGGGGGTTGCTCAGGGACAACTGATACTGGCTGGGTAATGTGTTATTAAGTAGAGCCTTGTGCATCAGAAGCCATGTTTTGAGAACATAAGATAGGTGGGGAATTTAAACAATGGCCCAGGGTGAGATACAAGTGTCACGGGACTAAGTTCCATGAAATAATTATCTGTCCTCTCCACATACATGTTTTTGGAAGGTCTTTTCAGTATATTACAAATGAATGTTCAAGTTTTCACCTGAGAATCTTTGGGAGCTGTGGCTTCCAGTAAACAACTATTCTATTGTCACCTGGGGTAAGTTGTTGCTCTCTCCTTGCAAGTTTCTCTTTCTGTTGATTATTGCTGTTATATTTAATTCTTACTATTAGGTTAAAGGAGAGATTCTCAGATTTTATGAGATGGTAGTGTACATCAAACAAAGCATTGTCGAACAAATACTTAACATGAGTGCTTAATTTGGACATTTGATAAATCTGTCCTATCACTTTTGGTGGCCTAAAATAGAGGGAAAAATGTAATCTGTACACAAATACCATCAACTAAAAGCTGAGAACCACAACCTGTTTTGTAAAAACAACAGAGTAAGGAGGGGTACCATGGGTCTCTACCGCTTATCGTAGAAACAAAGACATCTTTCAGGTGGATTTTGGAATTAATTAGGCCTCTGAGATTGCTTTGTAAATGTGATGAGGAGAGTCTCACTCCCAAATATTATCTCCTGAGAATGAAGGCCTTCAAAGGCCAAAGTGAGAAGGGTCCCTGGGACCACACTGGCACTAGTCTTGTTCCCAGACACTTCCGCCCAAATGCGCAAAAGGTCAGGTGGACCAACGCATCAAACTTGGTCTTCATTAAGCCAATAGAAAAACCATAGAAAACAGACGGTGCATAGCCATTGGATTTACTTTGCATCAATCATCTCCCACAACACTTCCCCCCAGTGCTTGCACACCACACACTTCTGATTCGCTGAAATCAAATAATAACAAATACTTTCTCATAAATTCACTCCCACTAAGGCCAGGTTTGAGTCATTGAGTCAGACATAATATACAGTGGGGGAAATAATTATTTGATCCCCTGCTGATTTTGTTAGTTTGCCCGATTACAAAGAAATGAGCGGTCTATAATTTTTATGGTACTTTTAGTTTAACAAATAGAGACAGAATATCAACAAAGAAGTCCAGAAAAAACACATTATATAAAGTTATAAATTAATTTGCATTTGATCGAAGGAAATAAGTATTTGATCCCCAAGCAAAACATGACTTAGTACTTGGTGGAGAAACCCTTGCTGGCAAGCACAGAAGTCAGACGTCTCTTATAGTTGGTCACCAGGTTTGCACACATCTCAGGAGGGATTTTGGTCCACTCCTCTTTACAGATCCTCTCCAAATCCTGAAGGTTTCAAGGCTTTTGCTTGGCAAGTCGAAGCTTCAGCTCCCTCCACAAATTTTCGATAGGATTAAGGTCTGGAGACTAGCTAGGCCACTCCATGACCTTAGTGTGCTTCTTCTTGAGCCACTCCTTTGTTGCCTTGGCTGTATGTTTTGGGTCATTGTCATGCTGGAAGACCCATCCACGACCCATCCTCAGTGCTCTGGCTGAGGGAAGGAGGTTCTCGTCCAAGATCTTATGGTACATGGCCCCGTCCATTGGCCCCTCAATGCAGTGAAGTCGTCCTGTACCCTTAGCAGAGAAACAACCCCAAAGCATAATGTTTCCACCTCCGTGTTTGACGGTGGGGATGGTGTTCTTGGGATTGTAGCATTCAGCATTTCTCTCCCTCCAAACACGAAGAGTCGAATTTATGCCAAAGAGTTCAATTTTGGTCTCATCTGACCACATCACCTTCTCCCAAGCCTTCTCTGAATCATTTAGGTGTTCATTGGCAAACTTCAGATGGGCCTGTACATGTGCCTTCTTGAGCAGGGGGACCTTGCGGGCACTGCAGGATTTCAATCCGTTACGGTGTAGTGTGTTACCAATGGTTTTCTTGGTGACTGTGGTCCCAGCTGCCTTGAGATCATTACCAAGCTCCTCTCGTGTAGTTCTGGGCTGATCCCTCACCCTTCTCATGATCATCCTTACCCCACGAGGCAAGATCTTGCATGGAGCTCCAGGCTGAGGGCGATTGATGGTTATTTTGTATTTCTTCCATTTTCTAATAATTGCACCAACAGTTGTCTCCTTCTCACCAAGCTTCTTGCTGATGGTCTTGTAGCCCATTCCAGCCTTGTGCAGGTCTACAACTCTTACCCTGATGTCCTTTGAATGTTCTTTGGTCTTGCCCATGGTGGTGGAGAGGTTGGAATGGAAGAGATTGATTCTATTGACAGGTGTCTTTTATACCCATAACAAGCAGAGATTAGGAGTACTTTTCCTAAAGTGACAGGACTAATCTGTGTGCCTCATGGGCATATAACCGGTCTGTATGAGCCAGAATTCTTGCTGGTTTGTAGGGGATCAAATACTTATTTCCTTCGATCAAATGCAAATTAATTTATAACTTTATATAATGTGTTTTTTCTGGACTTCTTTGTTGATATTCTGTCTCTATTTGTTAAACTAAAAGTACCATAAAAATTATAGACCACTCATTTCTTTGTAATCGGGCAAACTAACAAAATCAGCAGGGATCAAATAATTATTTCCCCCACTGTATATAATATACCAAATTTGATAAGGAGAACCAATTATTGCAAGGCACATTCTGACATAAATCTAAGTATAAAAAGTAATGCACAGGGGAAATGGTCTTTGAGAAATGACTAAATGCTTGAAAGAGTATTTGACCAATAAACATTAGCTATACATTAGAAATTCTTCATTATTGATCACCACCTGCAGTTTTTGAGAAGTTCAACTTTCAAATGAATAACTAGTTGCTGAGTACAATGGTCTTATCTTATCATGACTCAATAAATATTAAAAACGAGAGAATAAATAAATGAGGTTGATTTTGACTTGACAGACATATGAGTTATCAAAACGCACCATTTAATACCTTTTAACAGAATATATAAGTCGACTGTGTGTGACTGGCACTGAGACATCGGTGCAGTGCTTTGGTTCAATGTTAAGAATAATTAAGTACAAAGCCCTGTTGAGAGCAGACGGTAAGTCTTACATTGGCACTGACATTGTGACAGTAAAGAGGCTCAGTGAAATACACAGCAAAGTCCAAACCTCTCCAATCAACATCTGGCATTGGACTAAATTCAGTCTCGGCTGAGGGATTCTTTGTAAGCTGTGTGTATTTCTATTCGTAGATCAAGTGGCCAAGTACCTGGGTGGCAATGTTCCCAAAGGAGGTGATGGCCTGATGCAGGGAGCGAGTGTCAGCCTGGAAGCTCATGTCAGGGGTTTTCTCTGGAGTCAGGTTCAGAGAAGATAACCTAAACAGACAAAGAGGGGGACATAAGGCTAACGCCTCAAAACACCCTCCACCTTTCTTTACATCATCTTCTAACACATGCCAACATTCAAGTTCTAACCTGTGACTGAGTTTAACTGAGAATTACAGAGGTATTAAAGAGTTAAACAGAGACTGCAATGATGTCTTGAGAGGCACAGCTTCTGCCAACAATCATTGACTGTAAACAATAATTGTGCAATCAACGAATGCCTGACTCCCAAAAATCATTAAATCCAAGAGGCCTTTATTCACTCTTACTTTTCCATGCAGCTAGTGAGCTGGTTGGTCAGGTTGTGGCTGTTGTTGCAATTCTCCAGCTGATGAATGAGGATGTCAAATTGGCCCCGAAGCTGTGGGCAGAGGAGAGAAGAAAAAGAACATGGTCAGCAGCTGGGACCAGCAGTAACATGAGGAGAGTCACTGCAGTACGAGGAAACACTGACCCAGTGAAGCTGCTGTAGTTGTGACTGCAGAGCCTCGCCCTTCAGCTGCTCGACGAGGTCAATCTGCTCGAGCAGCCAGACCTCACGCGAGCGCATTGACTCCAGGTGTCTGCTGATGCAGGTGTGCAGCTGAGACTTCATCTGAAAAACAGAGAGAAATGTGGTGAATACAGAAGATCTGGAAAGATAAAGAAAATCTAGGTTGAGTCCTATGTCTTAAAATGCACGCACGCAAGTCAAGTCATGGGATTTTTTTATTTTGGGATCTGTTCTGACACAGTACGTTTCAAGTTAAACCACAATGACAAGATCATAACCTTTTACTTATTCCACTGCTTTTTAGTCTGTAAAAGGCTAGATGGTGCTCTCTGAAGCAGTGAGATGAGATGAGATAGAGGATACTCTGATGTCTGTGTCCTCTCGGACTGTAATGAGCGACCTCTTCCTACTGCTGCCTTAAAAAGGCTGGCCAGAGGAAATTATATCCTGTGGTCAGGTTTCAATATTGGCCTCTCAAGTCCCCTCCTCATAACATGAGCCAACATACTAATGACTAACTGTGGTCAGGACAAAGACAGAGTTTTACACAGCTCTGACATACCAGGGCTTAGCATGTCTGCCACAGTTATGAGACATACAATAACAGCATGCTTAAGGGTGTGGGCAATGATTATCCTGTCAGGTGTGCTTGGTTTTGCAGCAAATGCAAATTATACACAGCAGTATTAATTTCGTCAACGAATTTCTGTAGTACGAGACGATAACTGACTAAATAGACATAGAAAATACTATAAATAAACTAAAATCATTTTTCATTTTGGTTGACTAAAACAAGACAAGATTATCTCTGTGACTAAAATCAGACTAAATGGAGTTTTAAACGGACTAAAAAGAGTTTTTGGAGAATAATTAATAAATTGGTCTTTGTGAATTTAATTGCTTGGTCCAATCAAAATCATGTGTCATTAGCAGAATTGTAAGACTTTCTCATTGCAACGTTGTAATGCTGTTATTGGTGGAAAATTAATACTGTGCCCAGGTCATTTGGAAGTCACGACCACCCCATCTCTGCCCCGCAAACTTTCTCCAATCTGGCCAAAACCAAATGCAAACAGAAAAAAGGGCTACTTTACGTATGTCGATTCAAACAGTGCTTGTCTTAAATCCTTGAAAACCACTGTGTTTACAGCTGAGCAGCAGTACACACTGGTCATCCCAAGGTGGGAAGCTGTGTGGGGTACAAACACAAATGGGCCCCTGGTGTCTTACCTCCCTGGAGTTGTCCTTGAGCTGGGCCTCAGCCCGCATCACCCCACCGATGGCCCCCTCCAGTTGAGAGCAGGCCTGCATACACTGCCTGAGTGTGGCCTTCTCTTGTTCCGCCACAGGTGATATTCTGTACAGAAAGAGACAATTTTGTCTCAATGAAAGATAAATCCTCCTTGGGTGAAACTCAGTTGATATGTATACTAGAAGTGTTGTCGAGTACAGTGGTAGTAAAAATCATGTTTAGCCTTGGAAAATATTTTGTTTACAGTCCATTATGTGTCCTCTATGGAGTGCAGTGAGTGTAATTTGGATACTAGAAGAATTACATTGAGAGGATTAAATGTTTATTCCCAGGTATTGTTACATATCATTTGTGGCTCCTTTATCCATATTTAGTATTTTTAAATGCTTAAACAAGTTTTACATGTACGCTTTTATTTGGAAGACATCGTCATTTACATAAATTGACATTGACCGGAAGTAGGTGGGCGGAGTTCCACTATTGGCGCTCAGAGAACACAGATGATTAATTATTTACTCTTCTAGGGATCAAGCTGTGCAGTCATTTCTGAAGTTGCTATTCTCCAAAACCAGGTAACATGTGATCGAAGTTTAAATGCAAAAGATATGCCTGCAGAGAAGTCTCTCTAGGAGCCATTTGACACCGAATTCAACCTAACCACTGCCTCCAAAACTTTGAATAACATTGATTATATTTGCTACTGTTACTGTTATCCTCAAGGTAGTGTCAAATAACCTGCCAAAGGATACCAGCTGCTTTGTTGCGAGGGCCAGCTAAGCTTGTAAAAGCACGCTGGAATTGATAGTTTTGAATGTCAAAACACCGTCCAAATAACAGGATAGATGGATTGATAAATATAATATTTGTCTTTGGTAAAATAGTGATAATGATCGATCTAGTTTCTACAAGACAGTCTGCTGTAACACCAGAGCTCATATCAAAAATGGCGTATATTGTGAGGATGTTATCCATCAAGCAAACCACAAACTCCAAGGTCATACCTCATGTTGCTGTATATCCAGTAATACAAGGTAGCTGTGTGTTTAATGTCGTCCACAGCGTTGTCTATGTCCACCTTCCCCAGTAAACAAAAGATACTCGTTTAATTATTTGCTTTTTTTCATCGAGCCACGAAGCCCAGCTGTTTTCTGTGAAGGACAAAAGTGGAACTCCGCCCACTTAGCTCGGGTGTATGTAAATTAGGATTTCTTCAACATAAAAGCGCACAGGTTAAACTTGTTTAAGCATTTAGAAATACTAAATATGTGTAAAGGGACCATAAATTACATGTAACTATATCTGTAAATAAACATTTAATACTCTCAATGTAATATTCGTGTTTTAAAGTCTAATATCCTAATGAATCTGTTGGAAGACTGTGGCACTGCATAGGGGACACATAATGGACTGTACACTAATGATTTTCCAAGGCTAAACATGATTTTTACGACCACTCTATTCATGAACACTTACTAGTATACATATCAAGTGAGTTTCAACCATGAGGGGTGTCATACATAGTGTTGGCTTTTTACTGCGGCCCAACAGTTCAAAGTGCCTCGTCTACACTGTATAGGTAACACATAATGGACTTGTAGGAATTCACTTTTTCACTCGAAATAAAGAATGTGAGACTGACACCAGTGTTCTCATAAGTTGGGATAAATCAAATGAATAATTTATTATCGTTTATTCAATACTCAATTCAGTTCTAGTAAAATACAATCAACAGAAAGAAAAACTTGCAAGGAGAGAGCAACATACAGTGCCTATAGAAAGTCATCATACCCCTTTGAAATAGTTATTATATTTGTCGTACAGCCTAAAATCAAAACCCATTAAAAAAAAAAAACCGGTTTTTCCAGCTTTATGTACAAATTTAGCCATACAATATCAAACTAATGAAAAAAAAGGAGACAGTTCTGAAAATTTATACAAAATGAAAAACAAGAATAACAGGGTTGGAAAAGTCATCAGTCCCCTGATATAATACTTTGTAGAGCCACCTTTTGCTGCAATTACAGCCATCAATCTGTTTGGATATGTCTCTACTAGCTTTGCACACCTAGATTGGAGAATATTTGCCCATTCTTCCTTGCAGAATTGTTAGAGTTCAGTCAAATTCCGTGGTGAGCGGCGATGGACTGCTCTCTTCAAGTCCATCCACAGATTTTCTATCGGATTTAAGTCAGGGCTCTGACTTGGCCACTCAAGGACATTCAGCTTTCTATCCTTAAGCCACTGCGTTGTTCTTTTGGCGGTATGTTTAGGATTGTTGTCGTGTTGGAAGGTGAATGACCTGCCCATCTTCAGCTGTCTAGCAGAGGGACGCAGGTTGTCCTCAAGAATTTGGGTGTACTTGGCAGCATCCATTTTCCCTTCAATCCTGACCAATTGCCCAGTCCCCGCTGAAGAGAAACATCCCCACAACATAATGTTGCCACCACCATGCTTCCCAGTAGGTGTGGTGTGCTGTGTTTGGTTTTCGCCAAACATAGGGCTTGGAGTTCAGTCCAAAAAGTTTAATCTTAGTCTCGTCTGACCATAAAACCTTTTTCCACATGGCAACAGAATCTTCCAGGTGGGTTTTTGCATAGGACAAACGAGACTGACTGTGGCACTTTTTCAGAAAAGGCTTCTTTCTTGCTAACTTTGTGTAAAGCTTGTGAGATTGTTGTCACATGCACAGACAGACCAGTCCCAGCCATAAAGCCATAAAGTCCTTCAAAGTTGCCTTTGGGCTCTTGGTAGCTTCTCTGATCAATGTCCTCCTGGCTCGGTCATCCAGTTTGGACGGACGGCCTGATCTAGGCAAGGTGTTGGTGGTGCCATACGCCTGCCACTTCTTAATGATGCTCTGAACCAGAGGTGGGCAAACTACGGCCCGCGGGCCACATCCGGCCCGCGCCATTGTTTAATCCGGCCCGTCAGGAATATTAAATTTGCTAACTATGCTAGCAACTCATCATCTGAAGAAAGGGCCGCTACTGCTGCAAGGTTAGCAGCCAACTTACAGGCTCAGCAAAACATTTTTGTTTGTCAATCTACTATTCAAGACGTCAGCACAAAAGCCAGTTAATCTACTGGCATACAAACTAGCAAAGGCAAGCAAGCCTTTCTCTGAAGGGGAGTTTTTGAAGGAATGTATGGTAGAGACAGCAAGTCTTTTATGTCCAGAAAACAAAAGTAAATTTGAAAACATAAGTTTATCACGCAGAACAGTTAGTCGCCGCGTAGAACTAATTGACGAAGACTTGGCCAATGGGTTAAGCAAGAAAGCAGAGTCTTTTAAGTTTTACTCGTTAGCCCTGGACGAAAGTAGCGATATAAAAGACACTGCGCAACTATTGATTTTTGTCCGGGGGATTAATGACAACTTTGAAATCACAGAGGAGTTTTTGGCCATGGAGTCCATGAGGGGCACAACGCGAGGAATTGACTTATATGACAGGGTGTCTGACGTCATTAAGAGGTTTAAACTACCTTGGAGTAAACTTGCAAATGTCACCACAGACGGATCGCCAAATTTGACAGGAAAACACATCGGGTTGTTGAAAAGAATCCAGGACCAGGTAAAAGAGGAAAACCCTGAACAGGATATCATTTTTCTACATTGTATTATCCACCAGGGAGCTTTGTGCAAGTCTGTGCAATCAGAAGTCATAACAATTGTCAACTTCATACGAGCGAAGGGCCTCAGTCATCGTCAATTCATTAAATTCCTGGAGGAATGTGATGCTGAGCACCACGACTTACTTTACCACTCCAGTGTCCGTTGGTTAAGTTTGGGGAAAGTGTGTCAGCGAGTGTGGGAGCTCAGAGGGGAGATCGGCTCATTTTTGGAGTCAATGGGGAAAGCAAATCATTTTCCCGAGCTGAAAGACGCACACTGGCTTTGTGATTTGGCTTCACTGTGGACATATGGGCACACCTGAATGAGCTGAACGTGAAGCTACAAGGGAAAGATCAGTTTGTACACAACATGTTTTCAAACGTGAAAGCCTTCAAGGTCAGATTGACTTTGTTCTCTAAACAAATTACAAACAAATCATTTGCGCATTTCCCCACGCTAGCGACGCTGAAAGAAGCCCCTCAACATGCGAGGAAATACAGTAAATCGCTGGACGATCTGCACAGAGAATTCTGCCGTCGATTCTCTGATTTTGAAAAGTGTGAGAAGTCACTTCAGCTGGTGTCATGTCCCCTGACACTCGATTATGAAGCAGCACCACTGGAATTACAATTGGAGCTGATTGATCTCCAGTCTGAGTCTGTCCTGAAGGAGAATTTCAACTCTGTCAAACTGGATAAGTTTTATGCCTCACTGAATGAAACAAAGTTTTCAAACATCCGACAGCTGGCAAAGAAGATGCTGGTGTTATTTGGCTCTACTTATGTGTGTGAACAAACGTTCAGTGTGATGAAAATAAACAAAACACGCCACAGAGCCCAGCTTGAGAGCTGTCCTACGAATTTCCACAACAAAAATGGCACCAGATTTTGATGTGCTGACAAAAAAGGGTGACCAGCAACACTGTTCCCATTAAATCCATCAATGGTGAGTTGTTTTTATTTAACAATAACATTTATTAATTGAAAAGTGGGAAAAAGGAAATAGATTTCACGTAGGCTATATTTTATGCTTCATGCTCGCTCATTTTCCATCTCATCTACTAATGGTCCGTCAGTTTTAAAAACTTAATGTGGCCCTTGAGCCAAAAAGTTTGCCCACCCCTGGTTTACAGAGAATGATCCGAAAAAGGGAAAATATCCAGTGAGCGCCAGTTCTCTGGGCAAAAATGCCTTGTTGATGCCAGAGGTCAGAGGAGAATGGCCAGACTGGTTCGAGATGATAGAAAGGCAACAGTAACTCAAATAACCACTCGTTACAACCAAGGTATGCAGAAGACCATCTCTGAACGCACAACACGTCGAACCTTGAAGCAGATGGGCTACAAAAGGGGGTCCAACCCAGTACTAGCAAGGTGTACCTAATAAAGTGGCCGGTGAGTGTATATCTTTAGAAATGTATTAGGGTGTAAGACCCTTTAGGCTGAGGATTTAACCCGTTGGACGGAGGGCTGGACCGGGACTCCTGTATAGGGTCTGATACCGGGAGACATCACCCACTACAAAGATACCTAACTCTGCAGTACTTGGCACTGAATGGCTTTCTATCATCAGTCTCCAAATGTACATTTCCATCCAACATACAGATGCTTATGAGGCTTATGATTTCGAATGAAATGTATACTTTTATGAGTTTAGTCAATAAGTATGTAAAGAAATGTTCAATTAAATTGCCACTTGTTATTATAATCATGATCATAATTCTTTTATTTGGCCAAGTATTTTTGCACATACAGGAAATTGAGTTGGTGAGGTTGATGGATGGGACATAAAAAACAATCGCAAATATTAACAAATTTGCAAAATATTAACAAAATAGCAATAACAAATTTACAAAATAGAACAATAACACAACACATTAAATTGAATACAATTACAAAAATAAAATTAATTAATTTAGCATACAGATTCCTTTAATATAGTAAAGTCTTGTGTATGTGTGGTGGAATTCCAAGTAAAAAAATACTTTGAAATAAAATGCCAGAGACTAGAGCTGATGGTTTATCCAGAGACTTTTATTCACAAGTAATATAAGTCATTCACATTTGCAAAGGCGACCACATTGTTCTTTCAGTCAACCGCTTTATAGTTTCAAATAGGCTACCTACCTCCTATGCAAATCATTTATACTTCCCAGCTGCATCCACCAATAACATTCAATTCCTACATCTCGTCACGGCCTGGTTTCCCTTCCCATTCCTAAAGATCTCACATTACCTGACATTGGTGATGAGCTCATTGTGTTTAGTCCTGTGATTCTGGTGCCTGGCACGGTTGATCTTATCTTCACCTACCAATCGCAGTGTTTATTAGGGTTTTAATAAATCTTCACACCCTCTCTCCCTTATCCTGTTTTTCTCACGGAATAAGTGTATCTTGTTTCCATATTCTGCTCTCAGCTTGTTTGTCCTGTCCACTTGGAATGTTCACAACTAGTCAAATTTATATCCGCTTCTCTTTTCTGTTTACCATATCCTGCTTTCCCATGCCCTGGTCATCTGTTTTCTCCAACCTTTGCTCCCTCCTGTAACCTTTAAAACATCTCCACTACTTTCCCCTCACAAATCAACCACTGGCCATGCTGGTCTTAATTCTCTCTCTACCTTTCCTTTGTGGAATTAGGAATCTTTATTTTCTATAAAAATTTACCATATATGGGCGTTACTAACACAGTGTTGAAGTTCTGTGATACCCTAAACTTTATTCAGTGAATGTGGTAGTGGGGTGTGGTTTCGGGCTCGACTGTGGAGAGAGGGAAAGGGATGCGAGCGGTTCAGGGGAGCGGAGCTGGGGCGAGGTTAATTAGTGCAAGTGTGGGGAGTTGCTAATTAACCTTTTCCCCCTTTGAAAAGCACTTGTGGCTGGAGCTGGAGGAGGGTTCCGACACACACACACACGTGCTGGAGAGAAGGAGAGCGAGCAGCGAACAATCATTTGTGTGTGGTGCAAATAAAAGACAGGTATTACCCACTTCCCGACGATATCTCCCAGTGTGCTCTATGGTACAGAACCTGCAGTGTTGCCACAGTCATAAACAAGTGAACACATGTATACAGTGGATCTCAGATTATGTTGTCTTTTCAGTGGCTGTGGTGGTTGGTGATCCTCACTGTAGCAGGGTCCTAGACACAGAGGCGGACTCGGTGATGGTGATAAGGAAAGAGAGCCCGTTTATTTAGAATGTTGCTTCTTTTTTGTGGTTCCTTTTCCGGTCCTCGTCGACTTTTCAGTCTTTAGCTTTTCAGCGTTCTCGTTGACCTTTTCGTCGCTGCTCTCCAGCCCTTCTACTGAAAGCAGAGGCACACACATCTTAAACCATTCATTAACGAGGCTTCATTCGCAACAGGTGTGCGACAAAGCCTCGCTTCCGCACCTTGGCCACGGTCCTGTAGCACCCTCTACAGGCCGAACGCTGCATGTCCCCCCACCGCCCTACATATGCCGGGGATACGACGGCCGACAGCCTACTCCCCCCCCTGCACGGGAGAGGAAGTCTGCCACGACCATCTGCACCCCCGGTCTGTGCACGACCGAAAAGTTGAAGGGCTGCAACGCGAGATACCCGCAGGTGATCCTCGCGTTCACATCCTTCATGCGGTGGAGCCACTGGAGGGGAGCATGGTCGGAATAGAGGGTGAAAGCGTGACCCAGCAGGTAGTAGCGGAGGGCGCTGACCGCCCACTTGATGGCGAGGCACTCCTTCTCCACCGTGCTGTACCGGCCCTCCCTCTCCGACAGTTTGCGGCTCAGGTACAGCACCGGCCGGTCAGCACTGCTCCCAGGCCTCTATCCGACGCGTCCGTCTGTAGGGAGAAAGGGAGGTTAAACTCAGGCGCATACAGGACCGTTTCTCCACAAAGAGCGCCCTTAAGGGCCTCGAACGACCCTTGGCACTGGCCCGACCATTGGACCGGATCCGGGGCACCCTTCCGGGTGAGGTCCGTCAAGGGACAGGCCAGCTCTGAAAACCCCGGCACGAACTGCCGGTAATAGCCAGCCAGCCCCAGGAACGGCCTCACCTCCTTCTTAGTCTTGGGCCGTGGAGAGGCGGCGATGGCCGCAGTCTTTTCAACCTGCGGCCGCACCACCCCTCGACCCAAGTGGTACCCCAGATACCGGATCTCTCTCCGCCCGATCACACACTTTTTCGGGTTGGCCGTCAGCCCCACCTGCCTCAGGGACCGCAGAACAACAGCCACACGCTGCACATGCTGCGCCCAGGTGTCACTGTGAATGACAATGTCATCCAGGTAGGCAGCAGCATAGGCAGAGTGCGGCCGCAGAATGCGGTCCATGACGAAAGTGGAAAGTGGCTGGGGCTCCGAACAACACGAAAGGGAGCACCGTGAACTGATACAACCCGAGCGGAGTGGAGAATGCAGTCTTCTCCCGGGATACCGGCGAGAGGGGAATCTGCCAGTATCCCTTCGTGCAATCCAATGTCGTAAAAAACGTGGCCGTGCCAAGCCGGTCCAAGAGCTCGTCAACCCGGGGCATCGGATAAGCATCGAACTTGGAGACCGCATTAACCCTTCTATAATGCACACAGAACCGTATAGACCCATCCGGCTTGTTGACAAGCATGATGGGGCTACACCAGTCACTGCAGGACTCCTCGACCACACCCAGCTCCAGCATGGCTTCCAATTCCTTGCACACAATGTCTCGTTTGTGTACCGGCAACCTATAGAGACGCGTGTGCACCGTTAAACCCGGCTGCGTTTCTATATGGTGGTCGATAAGCGTAGTCCGACCGGGCAGAGGAGAGAACACGTCAGCGAACCTAGCTTGCAAATCTGCAACGTCCGTGGCCTGGCTAGCAGAGAGATGGTTTTCAATACCGACCGGAGTGCTAAGTTTTGATTTTGGGACTTCCGGTCCGAACTCATCTCTCTCTGGAATTATTGTAGCCAGAGCAACAGTGACCACGTCGTTCCATTTTTTAAGGAGATTTACGTGATACACCTGCAAGCTATCCCCCCGGTTTGAGCATACTACCTCATAATCCACGTCCCCCATGCGACGTGTGACCACAAACGACCCTTGCCACTTCGCGAGTAATTTCGTGCTGGAGGTGGGTAACAGTACGAGCACCTTGTCGCCCGGTGCAAATTCTCGCAGGTTAGTTCCCCTGTCGTAGAGGCGCTTTTGACGCTCCTGGGCTTGCAGCAAATGCTTGCGTGAGATAACCCCTAGGGCGTGGAGCTTTGTGCGCAAGTCCAGGACGTACTGAATCTCATTTTAATCCCTTCCTCCCAATTTTCTTTAAGCAGGTCTAGGACACCCCGGGGCTTACGCCCGTAGAGTAATTCAAACGGGGAAAACCCGGTGGAAGCTTGGGGAACTTCCCGTACCGCAAACAGCAGGGGATCTAGCCATTTATGCCAATTCCGACTATCCTCGTGCACAAACTTCCGGATCATTGATTTCAAGGTCCGATTGAACCGCTCACAAAGGCCATCCGTGGTGGGGTGGTAAACACTGGTTCGAATCGCCTTGATGTTCAACATCCCGTACAGTTCCTTGAGGGTGCGTGACATGAAATTGGTGCCCTGGTCGCTGAGAATCTCTTTCGGGATCACTTGAAACAATGCCTGCTACACTCCTGGCAGAAATATTGCGCAGCGGTATTGCCTTGGGGTATCGGGTTGCGTAATCTATCAAGACCAACACAAATCGATACCCCTGTGTACACCGATCAAATGGGCCGATAATATCCATGGCAATGCGGTCGAATGGGTTCTCGACCAATGGTAAGGGCCGCAATGGGGCCCGGGGAATGGCTGGGGGACATTCGCAACAGTTGACATTCGCGACAGGAAGCGCACCACCTACTCACCTCTGCCCGAATTCCCGGCCAATAAAATCGAGCCATTATACGGTTCAGTGTCTTATCATAACCTAAATGGCCCGCCATGGGGTTGAAATGAGCCGCCTGGAAGACCATTTCCCTTGCTAGTACCGGGTTGGACCCCCTTTTGCCTTCAGAACTGCCTTAATTCTTTGTGGCATAGATTCAACAAGGTGCTGGAAACATTCCTCAGAGATTTTGGTCCATATTGACATGATAGCATCACGCAGTTGCTGCAAATTTGTCGGCTGCCATGATGCGAATCTCCTGTGCACCTCCCAAAGGTGCTCTATTGGATTGAGATCTGGTGACTGTGGAGGCAATTGGAGTACATCGTCATGTTCAAGAAACCAGTTTGAGATGATGTGAGCTTTGTGACATGGCGCGTGATCCTGCTGGAAGTTGCCATCAGAAGATGGGTACACTGTGGTCATAAAGGGATGGACATGGTCAGCAACAATACTCAGGTAGGCTATGGCGTTTAAACGATGCTCAATTGGTACTAAGGGGCCTAAATTGTGCCAAGAAAATATCCCCCACACCATTACACCACTACCACCAGCCTGAACCATTGATACAAGGCAGGATGGATCCATGCTTTCATGTTGTTGACCCTACCATCTGAATGGCGCAGCAGAAATCGAGACTCAGACCAGGCAACGTTTTTCCAATCTTCTATTGTCCAATTTTGGTGAGCCTGTGCGAATTGTAGCCTCAGTTTCCTGTTCTTAGCTGACAGGAGTGGCACCCGGTGTGGCCCTGCTGCTGTAGCCCATCTGCTTCGAGGTTCAACGTGTTGTGCGTTCAGAGATGGTCTTCTGCATACCTTGGTTGTCACGAGTGGTTATTTGAGTTACTGTTGCTTTTCTATCATCTCGAACCAGTCTGGCCATTCTCCTCTGACCTCTGGCATCAACAAGGCATTTTCGCCCAGAGAACTGCCGCTCACTGGATATTTTCTCTTTTTCGGACCATTCTCTGTAAACCCTAGAGATGGAAAAAAATCCCAGTAGATCAGCAGTTTCTGAAATACTCAGACCAGCCCGTCTGGACCAACAACCATGCCACGTTCAAAGTCACTTAAATCACCTTTCTTCCCCATTCTGATGCTCGGGTTGAACTTCAGCAGGTCGTCTTGACCATGTCTACATGCCTAAATGCATTGAGTTGCTGCCATGTGATTGGCTGATTAGATATTTGCGTTACCGAGCAGTTGAACAGGTGTACCTAATAAAGTGGCCGGTGAGTGTATATTTCTTTGTGAATTTCTATTCTGAGCAAAACGTTATGAGTACTCCTGTTATGTGATTTTTAGATTGCCTTGCAGATCATTGCCATATTTTATCCATTTAACTCTCAAATGGATGACCATGTTATGATTACTATGTGCAATGTAATAGTTTATTAAAAAAGAAGAAATTATATGCTTTTTATAGAGGCTTTTGTTTCCCATTTCACTAGATCATTTTTAAATGGAAATGTTGACATTTCAAACTGGATGTATTGTTGGTTGTTCTAAATAAAATAAATTCTCTAATATTAAGTAATCTGTTTTGTCATCTCTTACCTTGACTTGCTAGAACAGCACCTATTGATTCTATATGGGAAATTATTTTAGATAAAGGGGGGGAATTACGACAACGATGGCCCCGGGGTGAGATTGTAAACAACTATTCTACTTCACCTGGGGTATGTATGTGCCTATAGAAAGTCATCATACCCTGTGAAATCTTTACCTTTTGTCACATTACACCCTAGAAATTTAAATAAATCAAATCTAACTTTTTTGAGCTGTATGTACACATTACAACCCTCATCATCAAAGTGAAAATAAAAATGTTAAAAATTCTGGACAATTATTAAAAATTAATTAGTGAAATACCTGGTTTGGTTAAGTGATCAGCCCCTGAGAGTATACCATTATAAACTTGCTCAGGTGCAACCAATCAACTTCCAGATCAAACACCAGGCTAATTGCCCCCCACCTGACATTAATTGTAGTGGTTTTGATTACTTCAGAATAAAACCAGCTGTTTCTTGAGGATTCCACTACTAGAAGTGCATGGTTCTGCAAAGAATTCACCATGGTTGGAAAAGTACTTTCAAAAGGCCTCCGGGATAAAGTTGTAGGAAGGCACAAGTTGGGTGAAGGCTACAAAAAGATTTCGAAGGCTTTAGCCATCCCTCTGAGTACCGTTCAGAGCAGGGGTGGGCAAACTTTTTTGCTCAAGGGCCACATTATGTTTTTAAAACTGACCTGCGGGCTGGACCATTAGTAGATGAGATGGAAAATGAGTGAGCATAAAGCATAAAATATAGCCTACGTGAAATCCATTTCCTTTTTCCCACTTTTTAATTAATAAATGTTATTGTTAAATAAAAACAACTCACCATTGATGGATTTAATGGGAACAGTGTTGCTGGTCACCCTTTTTTGTCAGCACATCAAAATCTGGTGCCGCTCTCAAGCTGGGCTCTGTGGCGTGTTTTGTTTATTTTCATCACACTGAACGTTTGTTCACACACATAAGTAGAGCCAAATAACACCAGCATCTTCTTTGCCAGCTGTCGGATGTTTGAAAACTTTGTTTCATTCAGTGAGGCATAAAACTTATCCAGTTTGACAGAGTTGAAATTCTCCTTCAGGACAGACTCAGACTGGAGATCAATCAGCTCCAATTGTAATTCCAGTGGTGCTGCTTCATAATCGAGTGTCAGGGGACATGACACCAGCTGAAGTGACTTCTCACACTTTTCAAAATCAGAGAATCGACGGCAGAATTCTCTGTGCAGATCGTCCAGCGATTTACTGTATTTCCTCGCATGTTGAGGGGCTTCTTTCAGCGTCGCTAGCGTGGGGAAATGCGCAAATGATTTGTTTGTAATTTGTTTAGAGAACAAAGTCAATCTGACCTTGAAGGCTTTCACGTTTGAAAACATGTTGTGTACAAACTGATCTTTCCCTTGTAGCTTCACGTTCAGCTCATTCAGGTGTGCCCATATGTCCACAGTGAAGCCAAATCACAAAGCCAGTGTGCGTCTTTCAGCTCGGGAAAATGATTTGCTTTCCCCATTGACTCCAAAAATGAGCCGATCTCCCCTCTGAGCTCCCACACTCGCTGACACACTTTCCCCAAACTTAACCAACGGACACTGGAGTGGTAAAGTAAGTCGTGGTGCTCAGCATCACATTCCTCCAGGAATTTAATGAATTGACGATGACTGAGGCCCTTCGCTCGTATGAAGTTGACAATTGTTATGACTTCTGATTGCACAGACTTGCACAAAGCTCCCTGGTGGATAATACAATGTAGAAAAATGATATCCTGTTCAGGGTTTTCCTCTTTTACCTGGTCCTGGATTCTTTTCAACAACCCGATGTGTTTTCCTGTCAAATTTGGCGATCCGTCTGTGGTGACATTTGCAAGTTTACTCCAAGGTAGTTTAAACCTCTTAATGACGTCAGACACCCTGTCATATAAGTCAATTCCTCGCGTTGTGCCCCTCATGGACTCCATGGCCAAAAACTCCTCTGTGATTTCAAAGTTGTCATTAATCCCCCGGACAAAAATCAATAGTTGCGCAGTGTCTTTTATATCGCTACTTTCGTCCAGGGCTAACGAGTAAAACTTAAAAGACTCTGCTTTCTTGCTTAACCCATTGGCCAAGTCTTCGTCAATTAGTTCTACGCGGCGACTAACTGTTCTGCGTGATAAACTTATGTTTTCAAATTTACTTTTGTTTTCTGGACATAAAAGACTTGCTGTCTCTACCATACATTCCTTCAAAAACTCCCCTTCAGAGAAAGGCTTGCTTGCCTTTGCTAGTTTGTATGCCAGTAGATTAACTGGCTTTTGTGCTGACGTCTTGAATAGTAGATTGACAAACAAAAATGTTTTGCTGAGCCTGTAAGTTGGCTGCTAACCTTGCAGCAGTAGCGGCCCTTTCTTCAGATGATGAGTTGCTAGCATAGTTAGCATGCTTGGAGGCAAAGTGTCTGCGAATGTTGTATTCCTTGTACACGGCAACGCTTTCTTGACAAATGAGACATACGGCCTTTGATCGTATTTCAATGAAAAAATATTTTGCAGTCCACTCCATGTTGAAACCCCGACACTCGCTGTCAATCTTCCGCTTTTTTTGTCCGCTCATTTTGTTATGGAGGGTGATTCTGTTGTAGGTGAAGACAGGTAAAGGGAAGAAGAAAGGCACCCGGTGTAGGCTGCGCCATCTGGTGGTATCAATTAAGTATTGCAGGAAAAAAAATCAGTGAAATGAATACTACAAATTTAATATTCCTGACGGGCCGGATTAAACAATGGCTCGGGCCGGATGTGGCCCGTGGGCCGTAGTTTGCCCACCTCTGCTGTAAACCCTAGAGATGGTTGTGTGTGAATCCCAGTAGATCAGCAGTTTCTGAGTTGCTGCCATGTGATTGGCTGATTAGATATTTGCGTTACCGAGCAGTTGAACAGGTGTACCTAATATAGTGGCCGGTGAGTGTACATAGGCTGGTACCGAATAGACTCACCCTGCTGTTAACCGTCTACTTCCCACAGTTTCCCCTGCTACCGCTTAATACCAAGCCCTGTAAGTGACCTACAAATCAGAACTCAGCATATGAAAGCCCCAATGGTTAACGACGGATCTATTCTTATATGAGTGCCAGTTGGTGTGGTTGCAGGAATTTAATTCATAGATGAGGACAATTCATCCAAAGGGGATATTTCAATAAAGTGGCTAGAATAACCATTCAGATCCTTTGGTATAATATGCACAGTGTAATCTATCTTTTTATGTTTAGCAAGGAGAATAACACATCATTTCAGGTGGTAAGTACTATGCTAAGTATGAATCTACGAAAACTTCTCCTTGGTTTGCAGAGTTGTGCTCTATTCAAGCATTAAACATGACAGCAGGATAATACATGATATCAATAAAGTGATTCAATAGAAAAAGAATAAAAATATTAAAGAAGATAAAAAGTAATTTCTGTGAGTCTAAATACAGAGGGTTACAAATTCTCCCGTTCTCTCACTCTGGTCTATCACTGCCTCCTCAGTAAGTTCCCGATCTCCAAGTAAAAAGAAAGAAAAGATGTCGAAAAGCGATTCTGGTCGATCACCACATCCTCAGCCGAGGGATTCCCGATCTCCAACAAAAAGAAAGGTTTAAGGAAATATAAAAATAATAAAAATTTTACATCCAAAGTAACTAAAGTAAAACCATGCGATATAAAGGAAAATCAAAGGAATTAAAGAAATCAGCGAAATGAACTAAAATAAAAGAAATCCAAGTGAAAGTAAATAGATTGGAGTAAATGGACTTACCAAAAAGTTAAAGTAAATAAATGCAAATACTGATAGACAGTATAGTTCTTGAAGTAAAATAAGTCCCAATCTGGCTGTCCCTAGTCTGTCTAACTTGTAATAACTTTAGAGAGGCTCCGTATAGCATCGACAGTGGCCACTGGCGAAATACCCTCAAATCATCGTATCAGCCCGGCCGACTTCTCCAAAGTAGCACTGTACCCTCAGCCGAGGATTTACAATGGCCCACCTTCCAGTACAAGTGAAGTGATCACTCAAACCCGAGCAATCCTTTTCGCTGAATATAGGCAGCCAAATGAATGAGCCTACTTCTGATACTAACAGCAATTCAGACTCTCTCCAGAGAGGATTTTGGTCGTGGAACGCCGATTGGGCTAGACCTCCTGGTCTCTATAGGGATCCGTCCTTCTAAGAGATCTGTGGAAAATGCCCATAAACATACAGTTAGGTGTGGAAATATTTGGACAGTGACACAATTTTCATAATTTTGGCTCTGTACGCCACCACAATGTATTTGAAATGGAATTGCAACCATTTTTATACACAGTCCCCTATTTTCAGGGGCTGAAATGTAATTGGACAAATTAACATAATCATAAATAAAATGTTCATTTGTAATACTTTGTCGAGAATCCTTTGCAGGCAATGACTGCCTGAAGTCTGGAACCCATGGACATCACCAAATGCTGGGTTTCCTCCTTTGTGATGCTTTGCCAGGCCTTTACTGCAGCTGTCTTCAGTTGTTGTTTGTTCATGGGTCTTTCTGCCTTTAGTTTTGTCTTCAGCAAGTGAAATTCCTGCGATCATCCACCACTGTTGTCTTCCGTGGACATTCAGGCCTTTTTGTGTTGCCAAGTTCACCAGTGTGTTCTTTTTCTCCCAGAATGTATCAAACTGTTGATTTGGCCACTCCTAATGTTGCCACTATCTCTCTGATGGATTTTTTTGTTTTTGCAGTGTAAGGATGGCCTGTTTCACTTGCATTGAGAGCTCCTTTGACCACATGTTGTGCGTTCACAGCAACAGCTTCCAAATTCAAATGCCACACTTGGAATCAACTCAGACCTTTTACCTGCTTAATTGATGAAGAAATAACAAAGGAATAGCCCACATAAAACTGCTTTTGAGTCAAGGGGGGCTACATATTAAAGAGCTATAATTCCTAAACCCTTCTTCCAATTTGGATGTGAATACCATCAAATTAAAGCTGAGAGTCTGCACTTTAAGCCCATTATATAACTGTAACTTGAATATGTTTTGGTAAACAGCTAAAATAACAAACAAGTTAAAGTTATTTGATCAGTGTTATGTCTGAATAGTATTTCTTGCCATTAGACATTCAGTACCTTAGTAGCACATATCACTTGTAGTATATAATATATTTTGCTGGTTATACTTTAGCATATTAGTAATACATAACATCGGTAGGAAATAGTGTGCTTTTTTACTGATTTCAATGTGTTAGTAGCACATACAGTGGGGGAAATAATTATTTGATCCCCTGCTGATTTTGTTAGTTTGCCCGATTACAAAGAAATGAGCGGTCTATAATTTTTATGGTACTTTTAGTTTAACAAATAGAGACAGAATATCAACAAAGAAGTCCAGAAAAAACACATTATATAAAGTTATAAATTAATTTGCATTTGATCGAAGGAAATAAGTATTTGATCCCCAAGCAAAACATGACTTAGTACTTGGTGGAGAAACCCTTGCTGGCAAGCACAGAAGTCAGATGTTTCTTATAGTTGGTCACCAGGTTTGCACACATCTCAGGAGGGATTTTGGTCCACTCCTCTTTACAGATCCTCTCCAAATCCTGAAGGTTTCAAGGCTTTTGCTTGGCAAGTCGAAGCTTCAGCTCCCTCCACAAATTTTCGATAGGATTAAGGTCTGGAGACTAGCTAGGCCACTCCATGACCTTAGTGTGCTTCTTCTTGAGCCACTCCTTTGTTGCCTTGGCTGTATGTTTTGGGTCATTGTCATGCTGGAAGACCCATCCACGACCCATCCTCAGTGCTCTGGCTGAGGGAAGGAGGTTCTCGTCCAAGATCTTATGGCACATGGCCCCGTCCATTGGCCCCTCAATGCAGTGAAGTCGTCCTGTACCCTTAGCAGAGAAACAACCCCAAAGCATAATGTTTCCACCTCCGTGTTTGACGGTGGGGATGGTGTTCTTGGGATTGTAGCATTCAGCATTTCTCTCTCTCCAAACACGAAGAGTCGAATTTATGCCAAAGAGTTCAATTTTGGTCTCATCTGACCACATCACCTTCTCCCAAGCCTTCTCTGAATCATTTAGGTGTTCATTGGCAAACTTCAGATGGGCCTGTACATGTGCCTTCTTGAGCAGGGGGACCTTGCGGGCACTGCAGGATTTCAATCCGTTACGGTGTAGTGTGTTACCAATGGTTTTCTTGGTGACTGTGGTCCCAGCTGCCTTGAGATCATTACCAAGCTCCTCTCGTGTAGTTCTGGGCTGATCCCTCACCCTTCTCATGATCATCCTTACCCCACGAGGCAAGATCTTGCATGGAGCTCCAGGCCGAGGGCGATTGATGGTTATTTTGTATTTCTTCCATTTTCTAATAATTGCACCAACAGTTGTCTCCTTCTCACCAAGCTTCTTGCTGATGGTCTTGTAGCCCATTCCAGCCTTGTGCAGGTCTACAACTCTTACCCTGATGTCCTTTGAATGTTCTTTGGTCTTGCCCATGGTGGTGGAGAGGTTGGAATGGAAGAGATTGATTCTATTGACAGGTGTCTTTTATACCCATAACAAGCAGAGATTAGGAGTACTTTTCCTAAAGTGACAGGACTAATCTGTGTGCCTCATGGGCATATAACCGGTTTGTAGGGGATCAAATACTTATTTCCTTCGATCAAATGCAAATTAATTTATAACTTTATATAATGTGTTTTTCTGGACTTCTTTGTTGATATTCTGTCTCTATTTGTTAAACTAAAAGTACCATAAAAATTATAGACCGCTCATTTCTTTGTAATTGGGCAAACTAACAAAATCAGCAGGGGATCAAATAATTATTTCCCCCACTGTAAGTCAGTCATGTATTATATCAAAAACGCTTAGCAAGAAAAATACTAGATTCAAAGCTGACCGTAGCTGACAGCTATCTGCTAGTACAGTGGTTCTCAACCGGTGGGACACTCTCCCAGGGGGGCGCGAGTAGGCTACAGGATGGGAGGGGAAAAAATAAAAAATAAAAATCACGGACTCACTGGCTATTAGTAGACCTACAAAGGAGATGCAACAGATTCCCCCCATGTCGAAATGCAAGTGGTTGGACTATTATAACACACAAACAAATCAACCACACAGTTTCATTTCAAATCTACCAATACAGGGGGTAGTATTTTGAGCCTGTGACGCAACGTCACGTAAGTGCTACTATATAAGCGTCCGCACACGCGTCGTAGCTCCATTCACTCTAGTCTAGTCTCTTGCCAAGTTCGCTTGTGCCAACTCTCGCTAGTCTATCTGTTATCAATCTCGATATCGATTTACTTAGGCCTATACTTCAAAACCCAAACAGTCTTTTTAAAGATTATTCCCATCTCAGCCCTAGCCAGTAATTGTTTTAACTGCTAGGCGTGCACTTAGCTAACTAGCTAGCAACTTTTTCACCGTGTTGCAACACAACTATACGACCCACGCGACTAAGACACACACACACTCACCCACTCACAAAGGACTACAATTGTTAAGTCTTAAAATAAAATCTGCATTGCCTGCAAAATCGTTATTGTGTACTGTTGTATTAAAGATCGTGCCTAAGTCCCGACTGATTAGCCCCCGATACTAGTCTCTCAACATAGCCACACACGCACACATCGTTACATCATAGCCTAAACTTTATTGAAAACACAACTAATCCACATCCAAATTATTTCAAAACCAAACAAAAATGGAGAGATTTCTAGTGAGGACCAACAAGGCAACCGACGCACCACCAGCTGCAAAAAAGCTTCGAAGGTACGATGAATGAAATACCGCAAATACCGCAATCGTGCACAAATCAAGGATGATTTGAGGCTATGTTTATCAGACATTGCGCCAAGAGGTCTCACATTAACATCGCCAACCTGCAAGCTTCTGTAAAAAATGCAGATGATATGCCTACTATTAGGCCTAGTAATAATAACAATAATAAAGCATAAATTCATATCAGAGGTCTGGTGCCAATTCCCAATTATAGCAGTAGCCTAGTAATGATAATAGGCCTACTGATGATAATGATGATAATAATAATAATAATAACCACAACAATAAAGCATGTAACCTCATGTAATTATATAGCAATAGCCTAGTAATGATAATAGGCCTACCACTACTCATAATAATAATAATGCCTGCAAGCTCACATTAGAAGTCTGGTGCTACTGCCAATTATAACAATAGCCTAGTAATGATAATAGGCCTACCTACCGCTACTGATGATGATGATAATAATAATAATGTAACGACCCTGTGTAAGGCCCGTTAGCAGCTCCGCCAAGTGAGTTAACTCTCTTGGTGTTGTGGCTAGCGCGGCCGGTTTGTAAGCGGAAGGTTGCGAGTTCGATACCCGCTTAAGGCAAGCTGCTCTGCCCCGCCGTTCGCTACAATAATAATAATAATAGTGTGGGCCTAACAATAATAGCCTAGCCTAGGGCTATCTATCTATCTATCTATCTATGCAAGGTGGTGTAGTGGGGGTGGCGCCGGGAGAAGGGGGGGCCCAGCTTGCAAAAGGTTGAGAACCTCTGTGCTAGTAGAAGCAACACTAGATGTCGACCCCTTTTCCCTGAGGAAGGGAAGACGTTAGCGCTATCCCAACTAGCTAGCTATCGCTAGTTTTCATGACGCAAAAAAAATGTAACGTTAACGAGTCGACTTTAAATAGGCTAATACAATGGTAATTACCTATCAATAGTACTTTCTATAAAAACGTAAATGTTAAGTCCTGTCAAATACTACCACATACTTCAGTTAAATCATATCAAAACAGCTTGGCCCGCTACCTGTGCTTGTCTTGCTCCCGTTTTGAGAGGCTGAGGAGGAGGCTGGTTGACGTTCTTCTTGCATGTGATGTTGATACTTCACCTGCGCGGCTCGCGAAGTTGCGCAAGTTCTATTTTGGAACAATCACAGCAGAGCAATCGCTCTGATCCACAGACACGGGACTAGCCTACTGTGCGCACTAGGGTGGCTGTAATTCCATAAAAGCCCACCACGCGTCACTAGCGTTGTTTACACTGGAACTTTGACAGGGGCACAAAGGCCACCTTGGCCGTAAATGTAAAAAAAAATTCACAGGGCATCAAGGCCAAAGTCCGGGGCCGTCGTGAAATTCCCACCCTGCCGCCATCCCTGCTTGTCCATAAGGGATCCTGCCATGATTTAAGCGCCGAATCCCCCCTCTGAAGTTCTGAGTGGCCTGCTCAGGTGGAGATGCAGGTCGGGGGAGGGCCAGGCTTTCGACAGTGTAGAATTGCCATTAAATCCCTTTCATACTGCTTCAATGAATCGTTGATTCATCATTGAATGAACTGTTCCCCAGCTTGTTTTCTGTTTCATGTCTATTAGGGATGGGCGTATCGATCCTGTGGTATCGATAGATCGATACTCACGCACTACTCATTTGGAATCGATTTCCCTAAAAAAATATCGATATAAACTAAAAAATAATAATTGGGGGTGTATGCATCACTTTCAGCTGTTTTGATTCCTTACTTAAATTACTATGTGCCGGGACACCCCTGTAGGCCTGTACTGGCGGCGTATTGAGCTGGCCCATGTCACGTGACAGGAGACGAGCGAATGAGCGTCAACGTGCGACACAGCCGACAACGACACAGCCAGAGCCCGCTCAGCACGAATGCGAGAGCCGGAGGAAAAAAAAAGATATGGCAGACAAAAAACGAAGCGTGGTGTGGTGTTATTTTTCACCAATCGATAAGTGCAGGCGACGGTTCCAAAACATTGAGCACAACCACACTCTTGCAGCCAGCACCTTTTTGGACATTCGCTTCAGAAACATTGTGTTCTGTGATTCTGTGACTGTGGAAATGATTAAATCAAGGATCATCACAGAGATGCAAGCCCTGGCCTGCGCTGAAACACAGTCAACCAGACATGAAGCCGCTGCGACTGCATCAACTGTGACACAAGTGACACAAGGGTCACCTGCTGAGTGTTCATCATCCAAGGGATTATGGCGGGAGTTTGACAGTCGGGTTGAGGCTTGTCAGAGCAAACGCACAGCAAACACAGATGCATATATTGAAATGAGAAGATACATGGAGGAAAAGGTGATCCCAAGGAGTGAGGACCCTTTGATTTGGTGGAAAAAAAATGAAGCCACATTTCCACTGCTGAACAAAGTTGCGAAAAAATACCTCGGAACTGTTGCAACGTCTGTTCCAGCAGAGAGACTCTTCTCTAAGGCCGGAGAAATAATCAGCCAGAGGCGCAATCGTCTTAAAGCAGAAAATGTGAATATGCTACTTTTTCTGAACAGCAATCTGACACTTCAGTAAAGTGTGACGACATATCTTGAGTGCACTAAAGGTGTGATGGTGTCAGACATTTTTCTAGTTCATTTGAAGTTCATTTTCTCAGGGAACAACTGTCTTTCTTATGCAGGTTTATAGGATAAGGAAATCCTAGTTTATTATGATCTTTATGACCTCTTTTTTTTGCTTCAGTGAAGTGTTACATGTTTACTTTTACAAAGAGGTTCCAAACATAACATTGTTATGATATAGTAGTTGTTTTTGTTTGTTTTGGATTTTTTCCTTTTAGCTTTTTCTACCAAGATTGGTCTTTTTTCTTTTTTTTGAGAAATAAGAAAAGTGAAAATGTGTATGTTTTTGTTCATATTTAATTTATTTCATTCATATTTGTTATTTATTTTATTTTTTATTTTATTATGCATTGACCATAATAACGTTTGTATAAATGGTCTGTAATTGTCTTGTGATTTGTCTTAAATGTAATAATATTTTTACTGACAAAAATTGCCAATAAGCTATCACTATGACTGCCCAGTGGGACTTCACATTGACTGGTATTATCACTTTCTCAAAGTTCCACCAGTTAAAAGCAGCTCTTGGCACATTTGGTAGAACACTGATGTTGTCACACCAGAGGCACTGTAACTCTTGGCTTACAAAAGAAGCAGGGGATATCAATACAGACATGTCTTTTATAGTTAAAAAGGTTATGGTACGTGTCAATCCTTGTATCACTCAACCACCCTCCCTTGTATATTACATCAAAGTCTTCAATGGTAAGGAGTGATGTTATGGTCTGTACAAGCTTTGGAATCACTCGACATTCCCTGCATCTGCTTTGTGTCTTTTTGTCCAAAATTGAGTACTTTCAACTACTTGTTTTCTCATATGACACCAAACCAAACTCTGCTTTATCCAACAATTGTCTAACTACTGTATATCATCATATACTATACTTGTTATAGTCACACCGAATCGGATTTCCGCTCACAACAGTCTTTTCAACTCTCGCTGGAGCTGTGTTCTCTGAACGATGTCAACTGGTGTGGGGGTCGAGGATCACTCAGGTCTAGCTTCCGGTCTGTGTCGCTTTGCATTATGACAAGTTGTTGATATCAGAATTATATTACAACGTGAAAGACAAGCAGCAATGTATTTAACGGGTGTTTGGAGGTTTAATTAAACTAATATGCGTTTATATCTAGGTAGCTTTATAGATTATAAATATCTAGCTATCTTTATATCTAGCTGGCTTAATAGATTGTACATTTTTGCGATTTTGCGATTGTAAAGTTGGATAATTTATAGCTGCATATAGCGTACAAAGAATCCAGCCAGAACATGGTGTGGGTTACTGTTTATTTTTTTTATTTTTACAATTTTCCCGCTACGTTTTGTTACTGCTAATTATATCTAGCTAGCTATTTCCCTTGCTATGTTTTGCAATCTATGTAGTCATATTTGTCATTGATTGTGACTCTGCTGAAGGTGAATACAAGGAAAGCTGCTGGCCCGGATGGCATACCTGGGCAGGTACTGAAGACCTGTGCTAACCAGCTAGCTCCTGTGTTCACTACCATATTCAACCTATCACTGGCTAATTCTGCAGTACCCACCTGTTTTAAAAGATCCTCCATCGTCCCTGTGCCCAAGATCACCTCCCCAGCCTGCTTGAATGACTATAGACCCGTGGCTCTAACCTCAGTGGTCATGAAGTGCTTTGAGAGGCTGATTAAGGAATACATCTGCTCCTCCCTCCCTCCGACCTTGGACCCGCTGCAGTTCGCATACAGACCAAATAGATCCACGGATGATGCAGTCTCCCAGGTCCTCCACACCACTCTCTCTCACCTTGACAGTCAGAAGGAGGGCTATGTGAGAATGCTGTTTATAGATTACAGCTCAGCGTTCAATACCATAGTCCCCACCAGACTGGCTGATAAGATGATTGGATTAGGACTGAACACTCCCCTGTGTGCCTGGATCCTGGACTTCCTGACGGCCAGGCCACAGGTGGTCAGGGTGGGTAGACACACCTCCAGCATACTCATCCTGAGCACAGGGTCCCCCCAGGGCTGCATCCTTAGCACCCTCCTCTACTCCCTGTACACCCACGACTGTGTGGCTAAGTCCAGCGACAACTCCATCATTAAGTTTGCGGACGACACAGTTGTGATGGGGCTGATCTCAGATAACAATGAGGAAGCAGACCTGTCACTCTGGTGTCAGGAGAATAGCCTCATCCTGAATGTCTCCAAGACAAAAGAGCTGATTGTGGACTTCAGGAGAGCACAACATCCAAGGACCTACACGCCACTGGACATCGGTGGGACTGCTGTGGACAGGGTGAGCAGTTTTAAATACCTGGGAGTCCACATCACAGAGGACCTGACCTGGACTACCCACATCAGTACACTGGTGGGAAAGGCAAGGCAGCACCTGTTCCATCTCAGGCAGCTGAGGAAATTTAAAGTCTCCCGGAGGATCCTTCAGTCCTTCTACTCTGGAGCTGTGGAGAGCATCCTGGCTGGTAACATCACCGTACGGTAACAGCACGGCCCAGGACAGGCGAGCTCTGCAAAGGGTGGTACGCCTTGCAGAAAAGACCATGGGAGCTCTAACCCCCCCTCTCCATGTCCTGTACACCAGGAGGTGTAGACCAGAGCCTACAGGGTAATGAAGGACCCTCACCACCCGAAAAACGGACTGTTTCAGCTGCTGCGGTCAGGCAAACGCCTTCGCTGTCATGCAGCTAAGACTGAGTTTCTTCCCCCATGCAATCAGCGTCGTCAACGATGACCCCACCAGTGCCCCCCTCAAGACACTCACACACTCACTGACATCATAGCACATACGGACATACATAATTACCCATTGCAGACTCATCTTCACTGTAATTAACTGTACTGTTAACCTGCCATTGTATATAGCCATTCCATTGTGTACATTGCTTCATAGCTGTTTATACTGCTGTTTATATTCTATTTATTTTTATTATTTTTATTTTATTTTATTTTATTTTATTTTATTTTAAAACTTATTGTTGCACTACTCTGTGGCACTGTCACTTTTGCATTTCACTGTATACTTGACAAATAAAGAATGACAAATAAAGAATCTTGAATCTTGTACGACTGTAGGTTGGCTCAATACATTAGAGGTTATTAAAACCAAATTAAATCAGATGCACACTTATTTATTTCAAGATCTGAGGAGACAACTTGCCAACACAAATTATGTGGCATGATAGAGATGCCCTTGCTCCTGCACACGAGAGGTGCAGGGTTCGATTCCTGCCTGGAGCATGTTAGTTGGGGGGGTAAAAGTGATTCATTTCATTCATGATTCAGTGATTCGAGTTGAACAGATGCTTATGGCTCGTGCCCTTCTTAGATGAGATGGTCTGGAGCACTTGACCTTCTCTCCTCCTTCCCAAACAGTCCTGTTGAATAGCCGACTGCAGTCTCAGTACCAAAAATAAATGCATGCACCCTATCCAACAGAATAATATTATCACACTGTCTAATATGTAAGGGATAATGTTCATAGAATATGAATTAGGCTACAAAATAACCAACAGCGGGTACATGACTGTTAAAAGTTTGGGAACCACTGACCTAGACCCTTATCTCTCTCTCCTCCTCAACTACACCTCATCTGCATCAGCTGCTAAAGCCTCTTACTATCATTCCAAAATTCAATCTCTGCCTCTGACCCAAGGAAACTGTTCTCCACATTTTCCTCACTCCTCAAAGATTTCGAAGGCTTTAGCTATCCCTCTGACTACCGTTCAGAGCATCATTAAGAAGTGGAAGGCGTATGGCACCACCAACACCTTGCCTAGATCAGGCCGTCCATCCAAACTGGATGACCGAGCCAGGAGGACATTGATCAGAGAAGCTACCAAGAGGCCAAAGGCAACTTTGAAGGACTTACAAGCCTTTATGGCTGTGACTGGTCTGTCTGTGCATGTGACAACAATCTTACAAGCTTTACACAAAGCTGGCCTGTATGACAAGAAAGAAGCCTTTTCTGAAAAAGTGCCACAGTCAGTCTCGTTTGTGCTATGCAAAAACACACCTGGAAGATTCTGTTGCCATGTGGAAAAAGGTTTTATGGTCAGACAAGACTAAGATTGAACTTTTTGGACTGAACTCCAAGCGCTATGTTTGGCGAAAACCAAACACAGCACACCACCTAAAAAACACCATACGTACTGTGAAGCATGGTGGTGGCGGGGACTGGGCAATTGGTCAGGATTGAAGGGAAAATGGATGCTGCCAAGTACACCCAAATTCTTGAGGACAACCTGCGTCCCTCTGCTAGACAGCTGAAGATGGGCAGGTCATTCACCTTCCAACACGACAACGATCCTAAACATACCGCCAAAAGAACAACGCAGTGGCTTAAGGATAGAAAGGTGAATGTCCTTGAGTGGCCAAGTCAGAGCCCTGACTTAAATCCAATAGAAAACCTGTGGATGGACTTGAAGAGAGCAGTCCATCGCCGCTCACCACGGAATTTGACTGAACTCGAACAATTCTGCAAGGAAGAATGGGCAAATATTCTCCAATCTAGGTGTGCAAAACTAGTAGAGACATATCCAAACAGATTGATGGCTGTAATTGCAGCAAAAGGTGGCTCTACAAGGTATTAAATCAGGGGACTGATGACTTTTCCAACCCTGTTATTCTTGTTTTTCATTTTTTATAAGTTTTCAGAACTGTCGCCTTTTTTTTCATTTGTTTGATGTTGTTTGGCTAAATTTGTACATAAAGCTTGAAAAAGTTTTTTTTAATGGGTTTTGATTTCAGGCTGTACGACAAATATAGTAACTATTTCAAAGGGGTATTCAAGTTTCAAAGATTCAAAGTGTTTATTATCATATGCACAGTAGAAAACATGTTTCCCTGTACAATGAAATTCTTGCTTTGCTGTCCGCAGAATGCCAACCAATGTAAAATGTACATGTAGCAAGGTCCTTTGACACAGAGAGGCAGACGCAGTATGTCAATGAGGGATTGCTCCCGTTTATTCATGAAGTCTTTTTGTGACAATGTCTCTTGGCTTTCCAGCCTCCTTAACGCACGCTCGACGACTTTGCATTCGCCCCATTCTCTCTCTCGTTCCGCCGTTCCCAGCTCACCTCTCCTACTGAAGTGGCAGAAGCACACACATCTTAAACATTCGCCGACGAGACTTCATTTGCAGCAGGTGTGCAACAAAGTCTCGCCGACACAACCCCGGCCACGGTCCTGTAGCTCCCTCTACAGGCCGAACGCTGCATGTCCCCCCACAGTACAATACTAAATTATGCATGTGCAAACTGAAAATTTGACAGTCGGGTTCAGTTATATGAGGTAGTCCATGATTATAATCTCCGATGCGTTGTTTAGGAGCCTGGCAGTGGGAAAGAAGGAGTTCTTTAGTCTGGTGGTCCTGCATTTAACACTTCTGTACCTCCGGCCTGAGGGTAGAAGTGTGAACAGTCCGTGCTGGGGGTGGGTGGGGTCCTTGAGGATGGAGGCGGCTCTCCTGTGGACTCTGCGGTGGTAGATGCTCTGCAGAGAGGGCAGTGGAGTCCTGGTGATTTTCTCAGCGGTCTTCACCACTCTCTGCAGGCGTCTGCGGTCCATAGCAGTAGTGCTGCCGTACCACACAGTGATACAACTGGTTAGGATGCTCTCAACAATGCAGCTGTAGAAGTTGCTGAGGATCTTGGGCGACATGCCAAACTTCCTCAGCCTCCTCAGGAAGTACAGCCGCTGTTGGGCCTTCTTAACCAGCTGTGTGGTGTTAAGTGTCCAGGTGAGGTCCTCGCTGATGTGGATGCCCAGGTATTTGAAGCTGCTCACCCTCTCTACTTCGAGTTCCCGGATGTACAGTGGCCGATGAGGTCCCCTCTTCTTCCTCATGTCCACTATCATCTCCTTTGTCTTGTCCGTATTGAGGGTGAGGTTGTTGTCCTCACACCATGCTACCAGACTGGCCACCTCCCTCCTGTAAGCCGCTTCGTCCCCGCCAGTGATGCATCCTATCACTGCGGTGTCGTCCGCAAACTTTAGCATGATGTTGTCCTTGTGGGAGGCGACACAGTCGTGGGTGAACAGGGTGTAGAGGATGGGGCTGAGGACGCATCCCTGTGGAGTGCCAACATTTGTAATAATGCTGGCTGAAGTCCTATTACCAATCCTGACAGACTGGGGCCTGCCAGTCAAAAAGTCTAGGAGCCAGTCACAGAGGGTGGGGTGCAGGCCAAGTGTGGACATTTTGTGGATGAGTCTGTGGGGGATGATCGTATTAAAAGCGGAGCTGTAGTCTACAAAGAGCGTCCTGATGTAGGAGTCTTTGTTTTCCAGGTGGGAGAGGGAATACTGGAGGACAGCAGCGATAGCGTCTGAGGTGGACCTGTTGGGCCGGTAGGCATACTGCAGGGGGTCTAGGGTGTCCGGTATGCTGCTCTTAATGTGTGCCAGTACCACTCTCTCAAAACACTTCATGATGATTGGAGTGAGTGCTACTGGCCTGTAATCATTCAGGCAGGCAGGTTGGCTCTTCTTGGGAAGGGGGACGATGGTTATAGTCTTGAAGCAGGAGGGAACAGTGCTGTGAGTGAGGGAAAGGTTGAAGATGGAGGTGAGAACATCAGCCAGCTCGTTGGCACATGCTCTGAGAGCCCGCCCAGGGATGTTGTCTGGTCCTGCTGCCTTGCGGGGGTTGATCTTCCTCAGGGCTTTGTTTACCTGGCCTGATGAGATGGTTAGTGGAGGGGAGGGGGGTCGGGTGGTCCCGGTGTGTGTGTGCCTCCTCTTTGTGCTGTGGCTGGAGGTCTCAAAGCGGGTGTAGAAGATATTTAGGTCATCCGGCAGGCTGTCTGTGGAGCTGATGGTGTTGGTGGTGGTCCTGTAGTCTGTGATGTGCTGCAGGCCTTGCCACATCCGCCCGGAGTCAGCAGTAGAATAGAAGCCGTCCAGCTTCTCTCTGTCCTGCCTCTTGGCCGCTGTAATGGCTTTTTTCAGTCCATACTTCGCAGCTTTGTACGTCTCATTGCCTGATCTAAATGCAAGAGAGCGAGCACGCAGCATGTGGCGTACCTGACTGTTTATCCAGGGCTTCTGGTTGGGAAACTTCCTGACTTGTATGGTGGGCACGATGTTGTCGACACAAGTGCTAATGTACCCAGTCACATACTCAACATAGTCCTGTATGCTGACAGAAGAGTCCTCCAGCGTGGCTGCAGCTTTAAACACATCCCAGTCTGTCTGAGCAAAACAGTCCTGCAGGGTGCTCTCAGTCTCTGGGGTCCAGAGTTTGACTTGTTTAGTGACAGGGTTTATCTGTTTCAGTCTTTGTCTGTCGGGGTCGGGGTGCAGCCTTGTATGCACTGCGTATACTACTGTAAACATGATCCAGTGTGTTCTTCTCACGGGTGGGAATATCCACATGTTGATAGTATTTGGGAAATACAAATTGCACTGGTTAAAGTCGCCGGCGGCGATAAAAACAGCATCAGGATGAGCAGTCTCTAACGCGCTGATAGCTTCGTGGAGTTTGCGGAATTATCTCGCGGGGGGATGTAAACAGCGGCCAAAAACACAGCAGTAAATTCCCTCGGTAGATAATAGGGACGGCATTTCAGCAGCAAAAACTCCACATCTGGCGAACAGTGCTTGTAAACAGTCCGTATGTCGCCACACCACGAGTTGTTGATAAACAACAAATGGATTACGGACTGTAATATCATGGTTTTCACGGAAACCTGGCTCAACAGCGAGGTACCCGACAACGCTATCGAGCTAGCAGGGCGCTACGTTCTCCGAGCAGACAGAACAGCGGGTGACTCCGGTAAGACCAGAGGTGGAGGTTTGTGCATTTATGTGAACAAGACGTGGTGCACGGACACTACCATCACCGAGAGTCACTGCTCAGCTAACCTGGAGTTTCTCATGGTTAAGTGTAGACCTTTCTATCTGCCCAGAGAGTTCACGTCAACTGTTATCACGGCAGCCTATATCCCCCCGGATGCGAATGCTAAGATTGCTATGAAAGAACTGCATACTGCCATTAGCAAACAACAGACTCTGCATCCCGAGGCAGCCTTCATTGTCGCGGGTGACTTCAATCACTCCAATTTAAAGACTGTACTGCCCAAATTCCACCGAAATGTCTCATGCCCCACCAGAGGAGACAGGACATTGGACCAGGTATACACTAGCATGGCTGATGCTTACAAAGCCGTTCCCCTCCCCCACCTAGGTCAATCTGACCACCTCTCATTATTCCTACTGCCCAAGTACTCAGCACTCATCAAACGGGTGAAACCTACAGTGAGGACAGTCAAGGTCTGGCCAGAGGGTGCTGACTCAGCGCTCCAGCAGCGTTTCGGTAACACTGACTGGGGTGTGTTTGCCACACAGGCCACCCATGACTCCCACACGGACATTGATTCATATGCCTCCTCTGTTTTGGACTACATCAATTCCAACATCAATAGTGTCACTACACTCAAACGGATCACCACTTTCCCCAATCAGAAGCCATGGATGAACAGTGAGGTCCGACTCCTGCTGAAGGCACGCGACATTGCCTTCAGATCAGGGGATGCTCGGGCCTATAGCTCATCCAGGGCTAACCTGCAGAGGGGCATCAAAAAGGCCAAGCACAACCACAAGCTGAGGATAGAGGACCGACCACTTCAAGAACAACTCTGACCCCCGACGCATGTGGCAAGGCATCCAGGTCATCACTGACTACAAACCGACTAACACCTCACCCCTCTCCGTCGACGCCTCCCTGCCTGATGAGCTGAACCACTTCTATGGCCGCTTTGACAGGGACAACAAGGAGGTGGCCATCAAGGCTGTGCTCCCTGCGGATCACCAGCCCCTCACTCTATCCCCCACCGACGTGTGTGCGGCACTGAGCAGGACTAATGCACGCAAGGCTGCTGGTCCTGATGGGATCCCCGGACGCGTCCTCAGGGCCTGTGCTGTGTAGCTGACTGAGGTTTGGACTGACATATTCAACCTGTCCCTAGCCCAAGCAGCTGTCCCCGCGTGCTTCAAAACCACCTCCATCGTGCCGGTGCCAAAACACTCCACGGCAACGAGCTTAAATGACTTCCGCCCAGTGGCACTCACGCCCATCATCATGAAGTGCTTCGAGAGGCTGGTCTTAGCTCAACTCAAGACCTGTCTACCACCCACACTGGACCCCTTCCAATTCGCCTACCGGCAGAACAGGAGTACAGAGGATGCCATCTCAACGGCACTTCACTCCACCCTGTCCCACCTCGACAAGACCAACTCTTATGTGAGAATGCTGTTCATTGACTTCAGTTCAGCATTCAACACCATCATCCCCTCCAAACTGATCTCCAAACTCAGTCAACTGGGCATCAACTCCTCCCTCTGCAACTGGATTCTGGACTTCCTAACCAACAGGCCGCAGTCTGTTAGGCTACACAATCACACCTCTTCAACCCTCACCCTGAACACCGGCGTTCCACAAGGCTGTGTGCTGAGCCCCCTCCTTTACTCCCTCTTCACCTACGACTGCACACCTGTACATGGCTCAAACACCATTGTCAAGTTTGCAGACGACACAACGGTGATTGGTCTCATCAGCAACAACGATGAGTCGGCCTACAGGGAGGAGGTCCAGCACCTAACAATGTGGTGCAACGACAACAACCTGGCTCTCAACACCAGGAAGACCAAAGAGCTCATTGTGGACTTCAGGAAATCAAAAGCTGGCACACACACCCCCATCCTCATCAACGGGACTGAGGTGGAGCGAGTCACCAGCTTCAAGTTCCTGGGTGTCCACATCTCTGAGGATCTCTCCTGGACCCTCAACACCTCTACCCTGATCAAGAAGGCTCACCAGCATCTCTTCTTCCTGAGGAGACTAAAGAAGGTCCACCTGTCTCCTCAGATCCTGGTGAACTTCTACCGCTGCACCATCGAGAGCATCCTTACCAACTGTGTCACAGTATGGTATGGCAACTGCTCGGCATCTGACCGGAAAGCACTGCAGAGGGTGGTGAAAACTGCCCAACGCATCACCGGTTCCTCACTCCCCTCCATTGAGGCTGTCCAGGGCAAACAATGCTTGCGTTAAGGCACGCAGCATCGTCAAGGACATTTCTCACCCCAACCATAGACTGTTCACCCCACTCCCCTCCGGGAGGCGCTACAGGTCTCTCCGCACCCGAACCAGCAGGTTCAGAGGTAGCTTCTTCCCTGCGGCTGTCACCCTACTGAACTCGAACACTGCACCTAGGTGACAACCTACCAACCCCTGCAACCCCCCCCCCCCCCCCCCACCCGGACAATTGCACAATTGCACTATTACTGTACCACTGCTCTTACTCAATACCACTGCTCTTCTGTACATATCTGTCTATACTGTTCATAATCTGTCTATACTGTTCATAATGCACATATCCCTATATTTTCTTTAATACTACTGTTAATACACTGCACATATCTGTACATACTGTACATACCTGTTTATACTGTTCATACGGCATTCCATATTTATATTTATTCTGCTATCTACCTTAACGTTACTGTTAATACATATATACTGCTAGACTGCATTACCTATACAGCTCATATGCTGCTACACTGTTCATACTGCAACCTATTTATTCTGCTAATGCTACTGCTTACTCATATACTGCTTACACTGCACTACTTATACTATACTGCACTACTTACTGCTCATATATTGCACTACCTGTATATACTGTTCATTGCACTCTCTGCTATTTTGCACTTCTGGTTAGACGCTAACTGCATTTCGTTGTCTCTGTACTTGTACTCTGCACAATGACAATAAAGTTGAATCTAATCTAATCTAATCTAATAAACACACACACACCTCCCCCTTTGGTCTTACCGGAGGCTGCAGTCCTGGTGAGTTTCTATCGGCACTGTACAAGTGCAAATATGTATTGTTCTCAAATCGAATCTACAACCTCTCGAGTTTTGACCCAAATCTACCTTTATACATATTAGCTAAATTGCAGTGCCACCAAGAGAATGTACCTTGTCCCTTTGAAATGCGCTCTTGACTTCGAAGACATCAACCTTATGGTTGTTTTCTGTTAATACAATGTACAATTTAAGACAAGTGTTTTTAATAATGAGCCTGTAAATCGCCTACACCTTCAATGTTAGGCAACCAGACGTGAAAGAACGTCAATGCTTTCACGTATTTAGGTCACAAATTGTTTTCGTCTCGTCGCCATCACATCTTTTCAGGGTGCATTCAAATTGCTGGCATTGCTGCCATCTAGTGGTCACAAACATATTGACCATTTGTCTTGTCAACCTGTGCCACTTTGCTTTCACCCCGCAGACCCATTGATTCCAGAAGGACCTTGGTCGAAATAATTTTTCAAGTTTCAATAAAAAACTTGACTGAGTTTGGATTGACTGTATTTTTCATTGTGTGTTGATGCAAATGTGTATGTGGTGGTGGAGTACAGATAGAAGAGTAGTGGCAGTATATGTGTTGTATTGATATTGTCGACAGAGTGCACCTGCAAAAGAGGCCTTGGTCTTAGTGTGTTTACATACATTTACATTCACCGGAAGTAGGTGGAGTTCCACTATTGGAGCTCACGTCACGACGGAACATAGATTTATCCTACAGTGTATCGAATTTTAACCGAACACTTTTCTTTAATGTGTGTCCCTATTGGTATGATTGACAATCATTAGTTGGCTGGACCGAGATTATTCAAAGTGCAGTTTCTTTTTAAAGGGACAAAGAACACTTCCACCTACTCGAAAAGATGTCTGCGTCTGATGGAAACAAAAACACGAACACGGAACCATGGGGCGGCTTTGATGACAACATCATCCAGGTAGCTAGCTAGCTAGAAAAATCTACGTTGCTGTCTGAAATATACAGAAATAGTAGCTTGCTATATTAGCTAGGAATAACATCTTGGTCATCTGATGGAGAGGCAGCTATTGTCATCGTAGGATTGCTAAAATATGTTAGCGACAATTCAACCATGCAAAAAATAATCATAGCACTGCTATATCTTGCTATCCTTCTATCCTACAATTGTGGTGATCATAGAGATCCTTTATTATATCCTCTTTCCTGATAATGTGTCAATATCTTTGTTGCTGACCTGAGTTTTACAGCCAATGTTTTTTTTGACACTTTGACATGAATGTATTGATCTTGTGTAAATATATGCTCTGTTTCTTTTGTACTCTTTCTCTTACCAGACCAATGGGTCAGCAGTGATTGACATGGAGAACATGGATGACACATCAGGGTCCAGTTTTGAGGACATGGGGGAGATGCATCAGCGCATGAAAGAAGAAGAGGAGGTGTCTGCCGAGGCAGCAGCAGCTGAAGAAGAGACTCAAGAGGATGGCGAGTTTCTGGGCATGAAGGGCATCAAGGGCCAGCTGGGGAGACAGGTTGCAGATGAGGTGAGCTTAAGAGCATAACATCTACACTGTCTTTACAAAAATTATTTGTGATGATCAAATCAAACTTTATTTATGTAGCACATAGGCAAAATATATAGGAATGTCGATTTAGTCTCTCCCCAGTAGCAACAAAGATCAAGTAAGGGCTGTAGATGCGAATGCAAAAATCATGATGATGATGGATAACATGATAAAGATGTTGGTACTACTGTACCTAAATGGGTTCTGGGCTTTTTGACTATTGTCTATCATTGTATCATTATGTGATTTACACCTATCGTTTTCATATTCGTTCAGGTGTGGCAAGCAGGAAAAAGGCAGGCTTCCAAGGCCTTCAACCTATATGCCAACATAGATATTCTACGACCATACTTTGATGTAGAACCCATGCAAGTTAGGAACAGGTGAGTGTCCTATTATTATCCAAACTTTTAAGCTGATTTGCAGCTAAAGTGAATGACAATATCACTGACATGGACATTTCTTTCCCCAATAGGTTGATTGAATCAATAATACCCGTCCGCATGATCAACTTTCCACAGGTGAGTGGCATCTTTTCTTCTGATGTTATTATACTATGTTGGAGGGGGAAGTTCTATTTTTTGGAGGGGGAATAAGTGATTAGTATACAAATAGAAAATTACCAAACACTGTAGTTTGATTTTTCAAAACATACATTTAAAAATGCAGTCATTGAGAACTTGAAATATGATATTTAAGTCTGAGGTTCTCTTTTTTTCGAACTTCAGAAAATTGCGGGAGAGCTATATGGGCCCATGATGCTGGTGTTCACCCTGGTGGCCATTCTCCTGCATGGAATGAAGACCTCTGGAACAGTTATTGTAAGAACTCATCTCTTACTCATTTTAATGTACAATATGGTTAGATGGACGCTTCTGAGTGCAATATATGGGGGGAGCTATCACACATTTTGATATCATGACAGCAAAAAGTTTAGATCATGCTTCTGAGACTTATTAATAAATCCTGCATTTTTAAGACCCCCATCATCATGAAGCGACCCCCATCATCATGAAGTGCTTTGAACGGCTAGTCATGTCTCACATCAAGTCCATCCTCCCCCCCACCCTGGACCCCTTTCAGTTTGCATACCGAGCAAAACGTTCCACAGAGGACGCAATCTGCTCTGCTCTCCACCCAGCCCTCACCCACCTGGAAAAAGCAGACTCATATGTGAGAATGCTTTTCATAGACTTTAGTTCAGCATTTAACACCATAATCCCACAACAACTGATCTGTAAACTGGACCAGCTGGGGCTCAACACCTCCCTCTGCAACTGGCTGATAGACTTCCTCAGTGAGAGACCACAAGCAGTACGAGTCGGCAACAACACCTCGAGCAGCATCACACTCAGCACAGGGGCCCCCCAAGGCTGTGTGCTCAGTCCCCTGCTCTTCACCCTGCTGACTCACGACTGCACACCAGCCTACAGCACCAATCACATGGTGAAGTTTGCGGACGACACAACTCTGGTGGGTCTCATCTCCAAGAACGACGAGACCCACTACAGGAAGGAGGTCAACCTTCTGACCACGTGGTGCAGAGACAACAACCTCCTGACTGTTCTTTTTGCACTGTTTAAATTATTTTTATTGTCTGTCATTGAATGTTTTACTTTTAGTATGTCTTGTCTTATCTGTTGTGCCTGTGCACTTTATCTGTCTCACCGTGGGAGAGTGAGAAACGTCCTCTCGATTCCTTTGTATGTCTTGACGTGAAGAATTGACATTAAAGCCACTTTGACTTTGACTTTGATATGATACCTTGACCAATTGATTTTCTTTCTCGTGGCAGAGAGAGGGTACTCTGATGGGAACGGCCATAGGGACATGCTTTGGTTATTGGATGGGAGTGTCCTCCTTAATCTATTTCCTGTCTTACCTGTGCAATGCCCAGATTACCATGCTCCAGATGATGTCTCTACTGGTGAGTGAACATCACTCCCGTCACAGGCTCCCTGTGTAATTCCTATATGATAAATACAGTATTAACTGCTCTAGTCCCATCTGTACTACTTTGTGCTCCAGGGTTATGGTCTTTTTGGGCACTGCGTGGTCCTCTTCGTCACCTACAACGTCCACTTTCACTCCCTGTTCTACATCCTGTGGCTGGTGATGGGAGGACTCTCCACATTGCGGATGGTAAGAAAGAAGGTTGATCTCCCCCTGTTACCTGAACAATGATCTATCAGAGAGCTTTATAGGTTGTGTTAGAAAACAACAAGGTAATTCTGTGTGCTGCTAATTAATTCAATTTCATTCCAATAAACAAAAATGAAGTAGCAGTTTTGTACTGGTGTTTTGGAAAACATTTGAACCTTAGCTCTCCTCCTAGGTGGCTGCTCTCATCTCTCGCACTGTGGGCCAGACACCACGCCTCATTCTCTGTGGGACCCTTGCTGCTCTGCACATGCTTTTTCTGCTCTATCTACACTTTGCTTACCATAAGATTGTTGAAGGTAAGATTCCTGGATAGCATTGTTTTTTTGTTTTTTTAAACCCCAAACTGAGATGTAACTTTCAAGAGTGGATATAGAGGCATATAAAAGATGGCCAGGAAATTCTCAGACAACTCACTACTTCATGATATTTAGGCATGAAACGAGAGAAACTTGTAAACCAGTCATTTTCTTAGAAAATGGTTTTGTTAATAGCTGATAATATGTTTCTAAGGCATTTCTGTATGGGCTTGTTGTACTAAGTCTTTACACTGTTGTATGAAGGTATCCTGGACACTTTGGAAGGACCCAATATGCTACCCATTCAGAGAGTGGCCAGAGATTTACCTGTTGTGGTCACCGCTGCTGTGAATGCCACAGTGAAAACCCTTGCCATGATCCTGCATTCACAATGATTGTGTGCTCAACATCCAGACCACATGCCTGAATTCCATGGCAGTGGTGGATAGTTAATGAAGTCTGAAGTGAAGCTCAAAGACCATGTTGATTGAAATTGACGTTAGGCCTTCATCCTCCTCGTTACATGGCAACAAATAGTCTCAGCAAACGTGTCATCACTTCTCAACAACTTACATGTTTATGGTCTCCATGGGGAATTTCATCTGGTTGTTTATATTGTACCAAGTCAAAACACATAATGGTGGAGTGAGATTAAGTTTTCTTTACTGTAAATCTTTTAAAATTCTCCTGCCTTTTCATAGAGGCAGCATGAATGTACAGAGGCAGTTGTCAGCATTTGTCTTCAATTTTAGTTCAAAGTTCATCTCCAACTAAATACCTTCTACATGAATTGATAACAGGTTGATAACATCAGTAGATGTTTTAAAAGTCTAAATGTATGATTGGAGGCGTGAGACCTCACTGTGACTGTGTGGAGCATTCTATTGTGTGCTCTGACGGATTTATGATATCATGTATGTATGAAATGGGGTAACTTTCTTGCTCTTGTTTTAAACAATGCAGCTCCTTCAATCACTTGTCGGTAACTTTATTTTCAAAACACAGTACCAGAATTGCAGTTGAAATGTCATATGAGATATGTAATAGTGCATTAACTTATTAACATTGTTCTGTTAGGGTGCAAGGAAATTTCTTGGGCCCAACTTTAATACTTTAAATAAAAGAAGACATGTTAAATTCCAGAGTTCAACCAAGGTTTACCATTTATTACAGATCTGCAAGAGAGAGTCAAAAACGGCTGTCTGCGCAGGGACCGGTTCCTCTGGCAGTGCACAATCTCTCTGTTAAACTCTCTCAGATAAGGTGTTTTCGAGCAACCCTTTTATACTGGATTTTTCTCAGGGACAGCAACACATGCGCAGTTCAATAACAAAAGGGCCCCTTTAGGTCAGTGTGGTCTTGCACCTAACTCAGCGTGTTCTCACCAACAGACAGAGCCCAGGGGACAGATACCATAAATGGTGCCATACTGACTGACTAGCTTGATTCGTACCGTTACTACATAGTCATTCTAGTTCTACACAATCATAAATGAGTATAATACTGATCCCAACAAATTACCATGGTGTATATACTGATCATAACAGAATCATCCAACAGTGTATATAGACTGATCATAACAGAATAAGTAAACGGTGTATGACTGAAGAAAATATAATCATCATGACATGGTTATACTGATTGAAATAGATTATTCTTTGGCTATATTGATTATAACAATATAATAAATGACAGATGAGAAATCTGTTTCCCCTCACAGTTCCACCTAATCAGGTTTTCTTTCATCCAGTCATTGTGTTATGTGCTTTTATTCTTTGTCCTTCTGAAAAAATTTTTTTGTTGGGATGCAAGGTAACCTCCCCTCACTCTTTTGGTTTTACATGTGAACTATTATGTATAGGGTTATTCAACCGAAATATACAATGGAAATAAAGTTTATGGACCTTTTTAAAGTATTTTTCTTCTCATAAGTAACAACAAGCTGGCATTATTCTGTAGCTACCATTGAGGACACCAAATACATGACCTCGGTAGTTTTGAGCCATAATTCAACTGGCCTGATTGCGAGTGATTAAGTGATAAATAATGGTACATTTTTCAATTAGCACATTTGTTCCTTTTCTCTTTCTCTCTCAAATAGTGCTACATTGCAGGTTATGTATTAACAAGATTGTGCTACAGATACCTGAACAGATATAATCAGTTTTTATACATTGCAACATACGCTCCACAATTGGGGGCAACATTTTGCACAAGTATGGCCTATGGTGCTTGAATGTTGACTGGTGTTCAATAACAGCCTCAAGGCCCCCTTCTTAGGCCCTCAGCGCAGTCGAAGTGATCAGACGACAGACTGGTACCCAGGCCAGTTACTGTATAGTGTATTTCCCTATTATTTGTCAAGAGGAAGTAGCACATACACCCCTACTGTGGGAATAAATAATCTACATACAGTACCAGTCAAAAGTTTGGACACCTTCTCATTCAATGGTTTTTCTTTATTTTTTTATTATTTTCTACATTGTAGGTTAATATTGAAGACATCAAAACTATGAAGGAACACATATGGAATTATGTAGTAAACAAAAAAAGTGTTAAATAAACCAGAATATGTTTTATATTTTAGATTCTTCAAAGTAGCCACCTTTTGCTTTAATGACAGCGTTGCACATTCTTGGCAAGGTGTGTCCAAACTTTTGACTGGTACTGTAGATCAGTGGGGGGTGCTGCCACACGCACAACACACAGGTTATCCAGTAGCACCAGGGAAATCAGATATAGGTAACAGTTGTAAACATGAAATACTTAAAACGTGCTGTGACGGCCGCCGGGGTGTGCGGGCGCGTCACGGACCCAAACACAGTGTAATCAGAGAGGTCCACACCAGAATTACAGTCAACAATATTTATTCGATTAGCGGGGAGAGGGAAATGATAGAGAGAGGGTGGGGGTGAGAAGGCGTCGTGTCGTTCAAGGGCCTCGCAGGAGATCCGTCGTCGGGAAGATAGCAGGGGGTTCGGTACACGGTGGGTAGTCCTCTTACGTTCCAGGTCGGGGCGGCAGCGGGGTAGTCAGACAGGCGAAGGTTGGCAACGTAGCGGGCTCTCAGTCGATCTCGGGGTCGGGCTTCAAAGGGGGCTCTCCTATGGTCAGGGATCAAACACAGGACAACGGTGACTTGGCTTACTCTTTCTCTCATCAACTGCTCCGTGGTTCGCCGTAGCAACTCCTCTCCACTGGGTGCTCCGTTGGCTCCTTTTGTACGGTCTCTGCTGCTCCTGCTGATGCCCTTCAGCTGTGCCTTGATTATCAGGAACTCCATGTATGGGCATACGGTGATTATCTCCACGGGTTGCAGCTGTGGCCCCTTGGGGCGCAGGAACTCCATACATGGTCCTGCCAAAGACAACACGGGGCAAGAGAGGGACAGCAGAAACAGCAGAGACAAAGCGAGGCGAGATATATACTCCATTTACCACCGTCCCACACTCGCGCATGGGCTTAGGCACGGGGCGGGCGCCACAGTGCGAACAAGAAGGTAACATTGAAAAGACATTAATTAAAAACTATAAAAATGTCAAGGACAGGGAGAAGCACAGGTGACTGAAACATATATAGCACGTGATCACTGGCAGCACCAAGACTTCGGCCTCTGGCTTCTCTTCCTCCCGACGAAATGTATTATGCAACATTTTCTATAGATACTCTATAGGGGTATGGAAGTGCGGTTTCCAATGGGGTTTCCAATGCGTTTTCCAATCGTCCTCTAACTATGGTGCAGGTGTTTGATGGTGATGACTGCTACCTATTTTGATAATGACACTCCAAACTCATGAAAAAGTTTATTGAAACATAAAAATAACAACAGAGAATGTCGAAAGTGGCCAACGGTAAGCTATTTGTAGTGAGGGTCAATGGGTAAACTTGATTTCCATACCCCAATAGCTTCAGATTTCCGGGATTTTAACACTTCTGGCGTACCTCACTTACGTATCAATGGTAAAAAAAAAGCGATCTGTGTTCTCTGAGCTCTAATAAGCTCCATATAGCTCCATTAAAACGTACAGTTTCGCTTTTCACCATTTTCACAGCTTAAAAATAAAAGCGTTCAAGTCAGTGTCAACAATGAGGGGTGTCATACAAAGAATTCTTGGCCCTTTACTGTGGCCCAACAGTTAAAAGTGCCTCATCTAGATTGCATAGGGAACACATAATGGACTGTACACAAATAATATTCCAAGGCTAAACATGATTTTTACAACCAATCTACTCAACAACACTTCTAGTATACATATCAAGTGAGTTTCAACCATGAGGGGTGTCATACAAAGAATTATTGGCCCTTTACTGTTGCCCAACAGTTAAAAGTGCCACCTCTAGATTGCAATACTTGCCTCTGGAAAGTATTCAGACCCCTTTTTTTCCACATTTTGTTGTGTTTAGACTCAATTTAAAATGGATTAAATAAAACAAAATTGCCATCAATCCACACACAATACCCCATAATGTCAAAACGAAAGCATATTTTTAGGAATGTTTGCAAATGTATTTGTAACGAGTTCCATTGTACACAGAGGCAGACGCAGTGGTGTGGTGAGGGAAAGGTCCCGTTTATTCATAAACGTTTTTACTAATGTTCGTCTCTGGCTTTTCAGCCCTCCCAAACACTCGGCAACTTTTCAGTTGCCGTTTCTCTCCCCCTCGAAAGCAGAGGCACACACATCTTAAACCCTTTCGTTAGCGAGGCTTCATTCGCAACAGGTGCGCAAACAGCCTCGGTTCCGAACCCTGGCCACGGTCCTGTAGCTCCCTCTACAGGCCGAACGCTGCATGTCCCCCCACATACCCTGTCGCCGAGGGCGAGATTAGTATGGCCTTTTCCCGGCCTAAACACCATTCCCAATGTTACCCAGTTAAGCATAGCAGGATTGGCCCGAGGTTTGAGAGCAATCTTGGTGAATCACCATGACACTGCTAGAAAGAGAAAAAGCTTAGCAGCTGGGGGCCCAACCTGACGAGGGACACCGCGGCTGCGGATGTTCCTGAAACACATTTTATCTTTGATCTATCCTTCAAATAGGTGCAACTGCATAACTGCTTATGAATGATAAGTTGATTAAAATAGGTGTAAACTGCATTACTGCTTATCAATGATAAGTTGATTCAAATGTGTGTAACTGATTAATGATAAGTTGATTCAAATGTGTGTAACTGATAAGTTGATTCAAATGTGTGTAACTGATTAATGATAAGTTGATTCAAAAGTGTGTAACTGAAATGATAAGTTGATTCAAATGTGTGAAACTGATTAATGATAAGTTGAGTCAAATATATATAATTGGTTAATGATAAATGAGTTCAAATATGTGCAAAAGGCAAAACTGAATAAGAGAAATTATAAGGGTAGTGTATGACTCCGGGTCAACATATCTGGTTGGACCTCGTAACGGTTTAACTGATACTGAAGTAGGCAACCAAATGCATTAATGTTTGACTGTATAATTCTTACTCAGAAATGATTACTGAAGTAGGCCACCATACTAATGTTTGACTGTATAATTCTTACTCAGGGATGATTACTGAAGTAGGCTGATCATGTGTGCTAATGTTGATTGTATACCATATGTACTAAATGTTAACTTTGAGAAATGCCTAGATTAGTATGGCACAAAAAGGATTAATAGTGTAGGTTGCAGAAGTCCACAATAAAAAGTGTCCTTGAGTCCATGTTTGAGCATGAGAGTGATAAGTATGTCTAGTAGACATAACAACAGGTGCCCTTATGCCCATGACTAAGCATGGGTGCGAACTCAGGGTGATGTAATGAACTAGATCGAATTCTATGCCTGACAAAATGAACTAGATAAGAAAGGGTGGGGGTAACAAAAAGCCCCATTGCAAGATTATAAAAAGAGCTCCCTGGAGCAGTACAACGGTCATTCCCCGCTGCAGAGCGTAACACCTGGAGGCCCGGAGCAGGACTGAGTGTGTTGAAGACTACCTCGAAGTGGAAACTGGAGCCTCCATACTCTAGCAGATTCTCCTCGTCCGGAGCTCACACTCTGATTGAATTCTGACTGTCGGCCTCGCCACACTAGTACAACGGAGGACCTTGGCGGACCTTTGTTTGTACAACAACAGATATGGCGGAAAGAGGAACCGGCTACGCTCGGGCCAAGTGAAACTGGGACTTCTCTAAATTTCACAGGCAGAGTAGGGACAGACTGATCTTCTAATTTTTATCATTTTTGAATACTAGCATTTTACCATTTAATCACTCTGCCTGTAATGCTGCAATGTTTTAAGCCATCATTAAAGAATTTAACCTGCATTTAAAGGAACAGTTTTCTCAATTTTAATTCTTAATTTTTATTTTTATTTTTTTTATTATTTATTTTTATTTTTTATTTTTATTTTTTTTAGTCATTCCATCCCTCATAAGCCTTTTTACCTCCTCCTGGTAACATAAAATATTATAGACTACTGTGCATAATACATCTTAGGATCTGAAGGGTTATATCTGGCCCCTTATTACCTCCTTTGGGTAAATTATCCTTACCGATAAACCCTTTATCCGCAACCACACCAACTGGCACTCATATCAGATTAGAGCGGTCGTTAACCATAGAGACTACCCACTTCTGTGTACAGTTTTTAGGATTGGGGTGATTTTTCAGTGCAGCTGAGGTGGGTAGAGGAAGATATGGGAGGAACTATGGGATGTAGACCATTAACAGCGGAGTGAATCTAATCGACACCAACCTACATAGGACCAGTCAGCATCTGACAGGGTAAGACCCCTCAGGCTGAGGATCCATAACCTGTTTTCAGAGGGTTGGTCGGGGGTTTTGTACAGAGCCTAAATTCCCGGGAGACAACCCCCACCGCCAGGGACACGACGGCCGACAACCTACTCCCCCCCCCCTGCACGGGAGAGGAAGTCTGCCACGACCATCTGCGCCCCCGGTCTGTGCACGGCCGAAAAGTTGAAGGGCTGCAACGCGAGATACCACCGGGTGATCCTCGCGTTCACATCCTTCATGCGGTGGAGCCACTGGAGGGGAGCATGGTCGGAGTAGAGGGTGAAAGCGCGACCCAGCAGGTAGTAGCGGAGGGCGCCGACCGCCCACTTGATGGCCAGGCACTCCTTCTCCGACAGTTTGCGGCTCAGGTACAGCACCGGCCGGTCAGCCCCCTCCACCTGCTGAGTCAGCACTGCTCCCAGGCCTCTATCCGACGCGTTCGCTGTAGGGAGAAAGGGAGGTTAAAATGGACCGTTTCTCCACAAAGAGCGCCCTTAAGGGCCTCGAACGACCCCTGGCTGGCCCGACCATTGGACCGGATCCGGGGCACCCTTCCGGGTGAGGTCCATCAAGGGACTGGCCAGCTCTGAAAATCCCGGCACGAACTGCCGGTAATAGCCAGCCAGCCCCAGGAAGGCCCTCACCTCCTTCTTCGTCTTGGGCCGTGGAGAGGTGGCGATGGCCGCAGTCTTTTCAATCTGCGGCCGCACCTCCCCTCGACCCAAGTGGTACCCCAGATACCGGATCTCCCTCCGCCCGATCACGCACTTCTTCGGGTTGGCCGTCAGCCCCGCCTGCCTCAGGGACCGCAGAACAGCAGCCACACTCTGCACATGCTGCGCCCAGGTGTCACTGTGAATGACAATGTCATCCAGGTAGGCCGCAGCATAGGCAGAGTGCGGCCGCAGAATGCGGTCCATGAGGCGCTGAAAAGTGGCTGGGGCTCCGAACAACCCGAAAGGGAGCACCGTGAACTGGTAAAGCCCGAGCGGAGTGGAGAATGCAGTTTTTTCCCGGGATACCGGCGAGAGTGGAATCTGCCAGTATCCCTTCGTGCAATCCAATGTCGTGAAATATTTGGCCGTGCCAAGCCGGTCCAAGAGCTCGTCAACCCGGGGCATCGGGTAGGCATCAAACTTGGAGACCGCATTAACCCGTCTATAATCCACACAGAACCGTATAGCCCCATCCGGCTTGTTGACAAGCACGATGGGGCTACACCAGTCACTGCGGGACTCCTCGACCACACCCAGCTCCAGCATGGCTTTCAATTCCTTGCACACAATGTCTCGTTTGTGCACCGGCAACTTATAGGGACGCCTGCGCACCGTTAAACCCGGCTGCGTTTCTATATGGTGGTCGATAAGCGTAGTCCGACCGGGCAGGGGAGAGAACACGTCGGCGAACTTAGCTTGCAAATCTGCAACGTCCGTGGCCTGGCTAGCAGAGAGATGGTTATCAATACCGACCGGAGTGCTAACTTTTGATTTTGGGACTTCCGGACCGAACTCATCTCTCTCTGGAATTATTGTAGCCAGAGCAACAGTGACCACGTCGTTCCATTTTTTTAGGAGATTTACGTGATACACCTGCAAGCTATCCCCCCGGTCCGAGCGTACTACCTCATAATCCACGTCCCCCATGCGACGTGTGACCACAAACGGCCCTTGCCACTTCGCGAGTAATTTCGTGCTGGAGGTGGGTAACAGTACGAGCACCTTGTCTCCCGGTGTAAATTCTCGCAGGTTAGTTCCCCTGTCGTATAGGCGCTTTTGATGCTCCTGGGCTTGCAGCAAATGCCTGCGTGAGATAACCCCTAGGGTGTGGAGCTTTGTGCGCAAGTCCAGGACGTATTGAATGGGGACCCTTCCTCCCAATTTTCTTTAAGAAGGTCTAGGACACCCCGGGCTTACGCCCGTAGAGTAATTCAAACGGGGAAAACCCGGTGGAAGCTTGGGGGACTTCCCGTACCGCAAACAGCAGGGGATCTAGCCATTTATGCCAATTCCGACTATCCTCGTGTACAAACTTCCGGATCATTGACTTCAAGGTCCGATTGAACCTCTCACAAAGGCCATCAGTGGCCGGGTGGTAAACACTGGTTCGAACCGCCTTGATGTTCAACAAGCCGTACAGTTCTTTGAGGGTGCGTGACATAAAATGAGTGCCCTGATTGGTGAGAATCTTTTTTGGGATTCCCACGCGGGAGATTACTTGAAACAATGCCTGCGCTACACTCCTGGCAGAGATATTGCGCAGCGGTATTGCCTCGGGGTATCGCGTTGCGTAATCTATCAAGACCAACACAAATCGATATCCCTGTGTACACCGATCAAATGGCCCGATAATATCCATGGCAATGGGGTCGAATGGGTTCTCGACCAATGGTAAGGGCCGCAAGGGGGCCCGTGGAATGGCTGGGGGATTTACCAACTGACATTCGCGACAAGAAGCGCGGGGTTACTGGGTTACTTCCTCCTGGCTATGTGAGTCACGACTTACTCGGTACAACCTGTCGCTGATAATCGTGAAATAGGGGTGGGCGCGTACTGTGTCTGGCCGTACCAAAGTACCATCAATCGCTATCACTTGGTCATAGGCCGATCGTAGGGTCACGTCACGAGACTGCTCGAGGGGGAAGTCACCTAGCAGTGGATAGTTCGGCGGGGAAATCTCGGGTTGAGACCCCCCCGCCGGCTCCGGCTCCTCGGCAGTGTCGCGAGGCGCCGCCTCAGCACAGAGCACATTACACGCCTCACACCTCCCTCTCTGTCGTGCACGCACCCCGGTAGCCCGCTTTTCCGCTTGAGGAAACCCCTCCCAATCTACACCCAGAATAAGGGGATGCGTGAGGCACGGGCTAACCGCCGCCTGTACACTATGCTTTTTCCCTTCAAAATGAATCTCGATCGCGACCACAGGATATTCGTGAATGTCCCAATACACACACTTCACCAACACCCTCGATGCCTTTAACAATGCCCCCTGTTGAACCAGGTGCTCCTGGATCATGGACTGCATGCAGCCCGAATCCAAGAACGCCTGGTGCGTATCATGTTGTATCCTTACCGGAACAGGATACGCCGCTCCTGGTCCGGGGGGAGGGCCCGGTATGTCGCCGATGCGGACGATCTGCCCCACCTCCCTCACTGGGCACTCCGCCTGTACATGGCCCGGCCGTCCGCATCGCCAACACACCCCCCCTGTCGCTCGGGGTGCTTCCTGTGGGGCCAGGGCTGGTTCTAGACATGCCTGCCCCTGCCATCTCGTCCTCGGGGCGGGCACCGGCCTCTCCTCCTCCGGCAGCACGGCTCCTTCTGGGGTTGGTCGCCGGGGATCCTGCGGCGGGAGGGAGAGATGGTCCTCCGCCAAGGTAACGGCGGCCGCGAGATCCTGGGGCCGGTGGTACTGGACCCAGGCGGCGGTCCGGGCCGGGAGCCCCGTGAGGAAGTGCTCCAACACCACCCGGTCCCCGACCTCCTCCGCCGAGCTGTTTCCTGGATCCAGCCACCGCCGCATGCTGTCCCGCAGCCGCTGGGCGTAGGCAAAGGGCCGGCTCCCCTCCTCCATTGTCAGGGCCCGGAACCGGCGACGGTGTTCCTCCAGGGTGAGGCCCAGGCGGTCCCAAATCGCCCGGGCGAGGGAGGGATATTCCCGCTGGGCGCGGCCGTTGGCAGGCTGTGGGCAGCGAGCTGCGCCTCGCCCGACAGGAGGGGCAGCAGATGGTACGCCCACTCGCCGTCCGGCCACCCCGAGATCCTCGCCGTCCCCTCAAACACCGCCAGGAACGCCTCCGGGTCGTCCAGGTCCCCCATCTTCTGGAGGTGTACCTTGGGGGGACCTTGTGGCGACCCGGGCGCCGGTCCTGCTTTGATGGCCCCGACGAGCTCCCGGAGGAGGGCACGGTCCTCAGCCCTCGCCGTTGCCATCTCTCCCATAGCTAGCTGCTGCTCTTGCTGGAGTTGGGCCAGCCGCTCCAGTATGAGGGCCATCCCTCCGATGGCCGCGCTTAACGCCTCCATTCCTCTGTGTCCCTCGTTGGGCGCCACTGTAACGAGTTCCATTGTACACAGAGGCAGACGCAGTGATGTGGTGAGGGAAAGGTCCCGTTTATTCATAAAAGTTTTTACTAATGTTCGTCTCTGGCTTTTCAGCCCTCCCAAACACTCAGCAACTTTTCAGTTACCGTTTCTCTCCCCCTCGAAAGCAGAGGCACACACATCTTAAACCCTTTCTTTCGCGAGGCTTCATTCGCAACAGGTGCGCAACCAGCCTCGCTTCCAAACCCTGGCCACGGTCCTGTAGCTCCCTCTACAGGCCGAACGCTGCATGTCCCCCCACAGTATTACAATTGAAATACAGAAATACCTCATGTACATAAGTATTCAGACCCTTTGCTATGACACTCTTAAAATGAGCTCAAATGCAAAAATGTCTTAAACAAGTCACTCAACAAGTTGAATTGAATCCATCTGAGTGCAAGGATAATAGTTTATGTGATTTCGGAATGAATATCTTTTGTTTTTATAGTCTCTGGTTTGCATAGGAATCAATTACACACTGTGTAGATTAGGATGTCACTACCAACTCAGCAAATTTCATCATTTTCTTTTGATCTTGACAAACTCCACAGTCCCTGCCGGTGACAAACATACCCATAACATGATGCAGCTACCACTATTCTTCACACGAGGGATGGTGCGGAAACTGCATTGTATGTGCTGGATTTGCACTAAACTTAATGCTTTGTTGTAAAACCAAATAAGCAAATTTCCAGCCACTTTCTTTGCTGTATCACTTGAATTCATTTTTGCAAACACAATTATGGATATGAGAGATTATTTTCCATTAAGGGATTATTTTTGGCCACTTGGTTATAGACCAATTTTGTAGAGTGACTGAGATGATTATGTCCCATTGACTGTGCTTTTTCCTCTCAGCCATTCAACTTTGTAGATTTGTGTAAGTCTCCCCAGTCCTCAGAGTAGCATTCCATTCCAGTTTTGTTCCTCTCCATTTTCTCAGTTTGTAATGACAACCTGATCCACACAGTGTGTATTTGATTCTTATGCAAATCAGAGACCCGATAAAAACAAATATATTAATTCCAAAATCACATGAACTATTATCCTTGCATTAAGATGGACTTAATTCAACTTTTTGAGTGATTTGTTGATGACATTTTTGCATTTGAGCTAATTTTAAGAGTGTCATAGCAAAGGGTCTGAATACTTATGTACATGAGGTATTTACACTCACCGGCCACTTTATTAGGTACACCTTGCTAGTACCGGGTTGGACACCCTTTTGCCTTCAGAACTGCCTTAATTCTTTGTGGCATAGATTCAACAAGGTGCTGGAAACATTCCTCAGAGATTTTGGTCCATATTGACATGATACCATCACTGCTGCAGATTTGTTGGCTGCGCATCCATGATGCGAATCTCCCGTTCCACCACATCCCAAAGGTGCTCTATTGGATTGAGATCTGGTGACTGTGGAGGCCATTGGAGTACATTGAACTCATTGTCATGTTCAAGAAACCAGTTTGAGATGATGTGAGATTCAAGATTCAAGATTCAAAGTGTTTATTATCATATGCACAGTAGAAAACATGTTCCCCTGTACAATGAAATTCTTGCTTTGCTGTCCGCAGAATGCCAACCAATGTAAAATGTACAATACTAAAAAATATACAATATATACTAAACAAAATGTACAAGATAACAAAATTTAAGGCAGCATGTGATAATAAAAAAGCAACAATAATAATAATAAAACAGTGCAAATGTAAGCAGTGCAATTATGCATGTGCAAACTGAAAATTTAACAGTCGGGTTCAGTTATATGAGGTAGTCCATGATTATAATCTCCTATGCGTTGTTTAGGAGCCTGATGGCAGTGGGAAAGAAGGAGTTCTTTAGTCTGGTGGTCCTGCATTTAACACTTCTGTACCTCCGGCCTGAGGGTAGAAGTGTGAACAGTCCGTGCTGGGGGTGGGGGATAGATAGATAGATAGAAACTTTATTTATCCTTAGGGGGAAATTCAGGTTCCAAGTAGCGTACAGACATAGAGGTATCACACATAACATACACATACAACATACAACATCAGCAGGATTGTAAACAGGCGAGGTGCAGTTGTAAACGTCTTTGCAGTTAGGTGAAGTGCAAAAAGGTAAGGCAGACAGTGCAATTATAGGACAGTGCAATTATAGCATTAAATACTAAAAACTAAATACTAAATATGGGCTACATAAATATGGACTATTTTTAAAGTGCATTTAGTCCAGGCTGGTGGAGGGAGGGGCTGTGTATGAGGCCTAGCATAGCCAGTAAACATTGTAGTTAATGAGGTGAAACAGTGACATGATGCATGATAGTGATGTGATACAGAGGATGGAGGTTATGCAGAGAAGTCCATCTCTTTGCCCTTGATTGACATATTGTAAAGTTGTATGCCTCTGGGGACAAATGATTGGTGGGGTCCTTGAGGATGGAGGCGGCTCTCCTGTGGACTCTGCGGTGGTAGATGCTCTGCAGAGAGGGCAGTGGAGTCCTGGTGATTTTCTCAGCGGTCTTCACCACTCTCTGCAGGCGTCTGCGGTCCATAGCAGTAGTGCTGCCGTACCACACAGTGATACAGCTGGTTAGGATGCTCTCAACAATGCAGCTGTAGAAGTTGCTGAGGATCTTGGGCGACATGCCAAACTTCCTCAGCCTCCTCAGAAAGTACAGCCGCTGTTGGGCCTTCTTAACCAGCTGTGTGGTGTTAAGTGTCCAGGTGAGGTCCTCGCTGATGTGGACGCCCAGGTTTTTGAAGCTGCTCACCCTCTCTACTTCGAGTTCCCGGATGTACAGTGGCCGATGAGGTCCCCTCTTCTTCCTCATGTCCACTATCATCTCCTTTGTCTTGTCCATATTGAGGGTGAGGTTGTTGTCCTCACACGATGCTACCAGACTGGCCACCTCCCTCCTGTAAGCCGCTTCGTCCCCGCCAGTGATGCTTTGTGACATGGCGCGTTATCCTGCTGGAAGTAGCCATCAGAAGATGGGTACACTGTGGTCATAAAGGGATGGACATGGTCAGCAACAATACTCAGGTAGGCTGTGGCGTTTAACCCTCGTATTGTCTTCACTTTTTGGACCCTTTGGAACTCTTCGGGTCAAATTGACCCGGGACATTATTGGGGCTTTAAAAGCAATACAAAAATAAAAATGTCCATTAAATACTCTTTAACATATATTGTCTTTATCTCAATTCCAAACAATATAGATAACATGTATGATTAATATTTGCAATTAATCTCTGCTAGATCATATTTAACAGTGGAAGTGTAATTCGTTGTTTGTGATAAAGTTATAATTTATGTAAAAAATCTGCTATAATAAGGACTTGGGTGGAATAAATCATGCTTATCTCTAAAAAGTTGAAATGAAACAATGTTTTCATTGATGTTTATTATTTTTGAAGAGATATTCTCAATTGATTTTCATCTTTATCTTATTATAATCAAAGCTGTGAAAAGCAAATACAGGTGATGAACGACAATAGAAACACGAGAACCAAACTTAGATGGATTTAGTCACTGGATACGAAATACATTTCTCAAAAATGTCTCAAAAATAATTTGAGATGACTTACAATAAATAGAAACACAAAACATGAACGAAATGTACACTGCTTTATTCACTGTCATTGAAATACAGTACAAGTCTGAAAAATACATCTCAAACAATTCTGAAATAATATTGGATACATGTGAATTAGAAAAATGGTGTGTGTGCATGGGCATGCCTGTCTACACAACACATGATGCACAGAATTTCAGAGTATGTGTACCACAGATGTACTTTTTGCAGTTTCTGCATGTGGATTGTGTCTTTGAGTCCTTTGAGGGTTCACACACCTCGCAGCGCTTCCTCTTGTTGCCACCAGCTGCAATCTAGAATAATGAAAATACTTTATTAGTTCAGGATTTTTTTCCCATCACATCTCCTTATATTCAATTTCAATTTGACCCACATACACACAGAGACACTCAGAAACATGCACACACACACACACATAAACAACAACAACAGGACACTTACTTCAGGCACTGGAGGTTGTGGTTGTGTGGGTCGTGCAGGTGGGACAGCAGGAGCCTCCTCCACCCTCCTCACTATGGCTAGAGAAGCTGGGTTCCTGGGCACATGTTGTCTCCTCTGTATGTGCGGTGTCACCAGTGCCTTCCCTAGCTCCTCGAGAAAAATGCGTCTTCTTTAGAGCTTCTTTAGGTTCCAGTCTGAGTTCATTTCCATCCAGATTGCAAAAGCGTTGTAGGCTGAGACATCTAGTATATTGAAGAATATCACAAGTGGCCACCGTAAAGTTCTTCTTTGGCAGCTGTAGCAGGAGAGCAGCTTGTCCAAGTTGTCTACCCCTCCTTTGGTACCGTTATAATCCAGTATGATCTCTGGCTTACGATCCTCCCGGCCACTGATCCTTCCATCCCTGTGTAGAGTGCTCATAAGCATCACATTTTTGCCCTTTTTGGGTATGTAGGATACCAGGGCCGTGTTGGCCGTAAACACAAAGTGGGAGGAATGGACTGGCCTGTTCTTTACAGTTAGAAGCTGAGGTGGGAGCTCTGTCTTATTTTTTTCTGACTGTTCCAACCATTGTCAGCTTTCTTTTGAGAAGTTCCTGTCCCAGGCTGTACGATGTGAAAAAATTATCACAAGTGATGTTGTGGCCACTGAGGCCCTGTGACATATCCAGCACCACCCGTGTCCCCTGGTGTCTCTCAGGGTCTCCTCCCTCTGGCTTCCCTGTATACATTTGCATGTTCCATGCATAAGATGAAACAGCATCACAAGCGGTCCAGATTTTGATTCCATACCTTGCTGGTTTGGAGGGAATATACTGCCTGAATGGCCTCTAAACCCCACAAGCCGTTCGTCCACAGTTACATTGGGCCCAGGGTTGTAAAGAAGAGGAAGCCAGTCCACCCACTTGTCCCACACAGTGCGGATTGCTGCCAACTTGTCCCTCCGCCGTCTAGCAGGTCTTGATTCCCGGTCATCAAACCTGATGACCCTCGAGAATATATGGAAGCTCTTCAAAGACATTGTGGCTCCAAAAATCGCTCTCCCTGTCTCAGTATCCCACAGACTTTCAGTCGACTCCCCTCTTGACCTATAGACACCTGCAAGGATGAGGATCCCAAAGTAGGCATGTAAATGTGTATTGTCCATCTCTTTCCACTGCTCCCTGAAAACGCGTCTCCCCTCAAGGTTGGTCATATCCAGAATTATTTTCTGAATTGAGTCAGGAATCAGCAGCTCAAAGGATGACTTGATATCATGAACATGAGTCACTGCCATTCGTGTGGGCCCTGGTACCATCCTTATTATGTTAGCAGTTGAGCGGGGGGGCTCTCTCATTGGCGATGAAGACCATTCAATCTGGCCATTCTTGGACATATAGTATGTGTGCTGTGGGGCTCCACCAGCGGCTGGCTGTGGGGCTCTTCCTCCGGCTGGCTGTGGGGCTCTTCCTCTGGCTGGCTGTGGGGCTCCACCAGCGGCTGGCTGTGGGGCTCTTCCTTCGGCTGGCTGTGGGGCTCTTCCTTCGGCTGGCTGTGGGGCTCCTTCTGGTGCATGCTCATCTTCAAATTCACTGTCATACTCAGAATTGATTTCTACATTATCCTCATATTCTGAAACATCCCCCTCTTCCACTTCACTATGTGTCTCACTCTCTTCCAATATTAGCTCCAAGGCCCTCTGAGCCTCCCCCGATGTGCAGGTGTGAGGGGTACAGTGCGAGAAATGTTAAATGTTTAGAATGTATTGTAACATCATTGTGCAGGTTCCCACACTACAGAGGGTAAAGAGAGCGGGAAAGTAGAAGTAGACGGCTTCTCGGTGCTTGCATTATAAAAATGTAGGAGGTTTATCTGTTTTGTCCCTCCCCCGATGTGCAGGTGTGAGGGGTACGGTGCGAGAAAATGTGAAATGTTTTGAATGTTTTGTAACAACATTGTGCAGGTTGTGTGTGTGTGTATGTGTGTATGTGTGTGAGTGAGTGTGTGCATGTTTCTGTGTGTCTGTGTGTCTCTGTGTATATGCGGGTCAAATTGATAATTTTTTTTTCTTTTACATGTTCTTCACAGTAAATAAGCCAAGGCCATGGAGTTTCAGGTTGAAAAATTGTTTCATTGTGTATTTTTTCTTCAAGTAAAAATTTAAAACGGGTCAATTTGACCCGAATACCACACAAGGGTTAAACGATGCTCAATTGGTAAAGGGGCCCAAAGTGGGCCAAGAAAATATCCCCCACACCATTAGATATTTGCGTTGATGAGCAGTTGAACAGGTGTACCTAATAAAGTGGCCGGTGAGTGTATGTATTTCAATTTTAATACATTTGCAGAAATTTCTAAAAACGTGTTTTCGCTTTGTCATGAATGAGGTATTGTGTGTGGATTGAAATCGTCATTTACATACATTTACATTGACCGGAAGTAGGTGGACGGAGTTCTATTATTGGTGCTCAGAGAACACATCAGAGTAGGTCTGAGGTAGGTAGATCTGTGTATCTGTGTTCTCTGAGCTCCAATCGTGGACCCAGTACAAAACATTAGTGGACCCAGGGAAATTCTTTGCCGCCTTTTGCTGAGAATCCTAGTCGGCTTCTCTGAGCTCCTATAGTGGAACTCCGCCCATCTACTTCCGGTAAATCTACATTTATGTAAATAAGGATTTCTTCAAAATAAGAGCACCCAAATTAAACTTTATTTTGCATTTAAACGTGGTAAATAGAGGTCAAGGAACTACAAAAAATATAATATATATTTTAACAAATATATATCAGTCATAACCATATCATATTTGGTATAGTATTGCCCCAGAAGGGTTTGTAATTGTTCTTATATCTTACATATTATTCTGAAATGGTATTGCCCCAGAATAATGGACTGTACAGAGCTATTTTTCAATACATCCCTGGTACCACTCTGGAACACTTCTAGAATGCAGATTTCAAAGATTTCAATACATCCCTGGTACCACTCTGGAACACTTCTAGAATGCATATATGCATATATTCTATTGACATTTTTGAAAAATAATTTTGTACAGTCCATTATATGTGTCCTACACAGTGCAGATTGGGTAATTTGAGCTGTATGGCTGGAGTAAATAGCCAGCAACATTTGCAATGACATCGCTTTAGATTCAACCTCACCTGATATGCATTCTAGAAGTGTTCCAGAGTAGAGTGGTACCCAAGATGTATTGAAATCTTTGAAAAATAGCTCTGTACAGTGATGTGATGTAAATAGCCTACCAATTTTGGCTATCTTTGCTATAGGCATAAGCTTTGACCAGCTTGGAGCAATGAAGGGGATATAAAGAGAATAGCAGGAGTACATTTTAATTCCAGTGGAGCTTTTAATTAGCTGATTAAAGCAACGTGTTCGATAGCATCTACTTCCGGTAAATCTACATTTATGTAAATAAGGATTTCTTCAAAATAAGAGCACCCAAATTAAACTTTATTTTGCATTTAAACGTCAGCTACAGACTCACTCCGTTCACCGAGGAGACAGGACTGCAGCCTCCGGTAAGACCAAAGGGGGAGGTGTGTGTGTGTTTATCAACAACTCGTGGTGTGGCGACATACAGACCGTTCACAAGCACTGTTCGCCAGATGTGGAGTTTTTGCTGCTGAAATGCCGTCCCTACTATCTACCGAGGGAATTTACTGCTGTGTTTTTGGCCGCTGTTTACATCCCCCCGCGAGCTAACTCCACGGCAGCGCTCAGCAAACTCCACGAAGCTATCAGCGCGTTAGAAACTGCTCATCCTGATGCTGTTTTTATCGCCGCCGGCGACTTTAATCAGTGCAATTTACGGACTGTATTTCCCAAATACTTCCAACATGTGGATATTCCCACCCGTGAGAAGAATACACTGGATCATGTTTACAGCAGTATACGCAGTGCATACAAGGCTGCACCCCGCCCCCACTTTGGACACTCGGACCACATCTCGCTGTTCCTGTATCCAGCCTACAGACAAAGACTGAAACAGATAAACCCTGTCACTAAACAAATCAAACTCTGGACCCCAGAGACTGAGAGCACCCTGCAGGACTGTTTTGCTCAGACAGACTGGGATGTGTTTAAAGCTGCAGCCACGCTGGAGGACTCTTCTGTCAGCATACAGGACTATGCTGAGTATGTGACTGGGTACATTAGCACTTGTGTTGACAACATCGTGCCCACCACACAAGTCAAGAAGTTTCCCAACCAGAAGCCCTGGATAAACAGTCAGGTACGCCACATGCTGCGTGCTCGCTCTCTTGCATTTAGATCAGGCAATGAGATGGAGTACAAAGCTGCGAAGTATGGACTGAAAAAAGCCATTACAGCGGCCAAGAGGCAGTACAGAGAGAAGCTGGACGGCTTCTACTCCACTGCTGACTCCGGGCGGATGTGGCAAGGCCTGCAGCACATCACAGACTACAGGACCACCACCAACACCATCAGCTCCACAGACAGCCTGCCGGACGACCTTAACATCTTCTACACCCGCTTTGAGACCTCCAGCCACAGCACAGAGAGGAGGCACACAGACACCGGGACCACCCGACCCCCCTCCCCTCCACTAACCATCTCATCAGGCCAGGTAAACAAAGCCCTGAGGAAGATCAACCCCCGCAAGGCAGCAGGACCAGACAACATCCCTGGGCGGGCTCTCAGAGCATGTGCTAACGAGCTGGCTGATGTTCTCACCTCCATCTTCAACCTTTCCCTCAGTCACAGCACTGTTCCCTCCTGCTTCAAGACCACAACCATCGTCCCCCTTCCCAAGAAGAGCCAACCTGCCTGCCTGAATGATTACAGGCCAGTAGCACTCACTCCAATCATTATGAAGTGTTTTGAGAGAGTGGTACTGGCACACATTAAGAGCAGCATGCCGGACACCCTAGACCCCCTGCAGTATGCCTACCGGCCCAACAGGTCCACCTCAGACGCTATCGCTGCTGTCCTCCACTATTCCCTCTCCCACCTGGAAAACAAAGACTCCTACATCAGGACGCTCTTTGTAGACTACAGCTCCGCTTTTAATACAGTCATCCCCCACAGACTCATCCACAAAATGTCCACACTTGGCCTGCACCCCACCCTCTGTGACTGGCTCCTAGACTTTTTGACTGGCAGGCCCCAGTCTGTCAGGATTGGCAATAGGACTTCAGCCAGCATTATTACAAATGTTGGCACCCCACAGGGATGCGTCCTCAGCCCCATTCTCTACACCCTGTTCACCCACGACTGTGTCGCCTCCCACAAGAACAACATCATCCTAAAGTTTGCAGACGACACCGCAGTGATAGGATGCATCACTGGCGGGGACGAAGCAGCTTACAGGAGGGAGGTGGCCAGTCTGGTAACATGGTGCGAGGACAACAACCTCACCCTCAATACGGACAAGACGAAGGAGATGATAGTGGACATGAGGAAGAAGAGGGGACCTCATCGGCCACTGTACATCCGGGAACTTGAAGTAGAGAGGGTGAGCAGTTTCAAATACCTGGGCGTCCACATCAGCGAGGACCTCACCTGGACACTTAACACCACTCAGCTGGTTAAGAAGGCCCAACAGCGGCTGTACTTTCTGAGGAGGCTGAGGAAGTTTGGCATGTCGCCCAAGATCCTCAGCAACTTCTACAGCTGCATTGTTGAGAGCATCCTAACTAGCTGTATCACTGTGTGGTATGGCAGCACTACTGCTATGGACCGCAGACGCCTGCAGAGAGTGGTGAAGACTGCTGAGAAAATCACCAGGACTCCACTGCCCTCTCTGCAGAGCATCTACCACCGCAGAGTCCACAGGAGAGCCGCCTCCATCCTCAAGGACCCCACCCACCCCCAGCTCGGACTGTTCACACTTCTACCCTCAGGCCGGAGGTACAGAAGTGTTAAATGCAGGACCACCCGACTGAAGAACTCCTTCTTTCCCACTGCCATCAGACTCCTAAACAACCCATAGGAGATTAATATAACCGTACTACCTCAATAACTGAACTTTCCAGTTTGCATAATTGCACTGCTACATTTGCACTGTTTTATTATTATTATTGCTGCTATTTTATTTTATGCCTTAAATTTTGCTGTCTTGTACATTTGTTTAGTATATATTGTATATTCTTTAGTATTGTATATTTTACATTGGTTGGCATTCTGCGGACAGCAAAGCAAGAATTTCGTTGTACAGTGAAACATGTTTTCTGCTGTGCATATGATAATAAACACTTTGAATTGAATTGAATTGAAGCATGAGCTTAAAAGCCGGTGGATAACTTCCCCTGAGGTACTTGGGTCTACTTGGTCACAGGATGCTGCTCAGCACTGTAGAGCTGACCAGGATGCTATGTCCATCAGACACTCCCCTGCATGAGCCACCTCTCATTCTGCTCAGACTTTACTGCTGAACTTGGCAAACACATCCTTTCCATTCTGGACCTTGGCAAGACAGAGTGTTCAGATAATACAACGGTAGAATCGTTACCCAAGCTGTCAGCTTTCTGTTTGTAGTCTGTAGTCCCGCCACATACAGTTAGGTCCATATATATTTGGACTCTGACCCAATTTTTGTTATTTTAGCTGTTTTACCAAAACATATTCAAATTACAGTTATATAATATGTGCTTAAAGTGCAGACTCTCAGCTTTAATTTGAGGGTATTCACATCCAAATTGTAGGAAGGGTTTAGGAATTACAGCTCTTTTATACACTCACCGGCCACTTTACACCTGTTCAACTGCTCGTTAACGCAAATATCTAATGGTGTGGGGGATATTTTCTTGGCACACTTTGTGCCCCTTAGTACCAATTGGGCATTGTTTAAACGCCACAGCCTACCTGAGTATTGTTGCTGACCATGTCCATCCCTTTATGACCACAGTGTACCCATCTTCTGGTGGCTACTTCCAGCAGGATAACGCGCCATGTCACAAAGCTCACATCATCTCAAACTGGTTTCTTGAACATGACAATGTACTCCACTGTACTCCAATGGCCTCCACAGTCCAATAGAGCACCTTTGGGATGTGGTGGAACGGGAGATTCGCATTATGGATGTGCAGCCGACAAATCTGCAGCAATGATGCTATCATGTCAATATGGACTAAAATCTCTGAGGAGTGTTTCCAGTACCTTGTTGAATCTATGCCACAAAGAATTAAGGCAGTTCTGAAGGCAAAAGGGGGTCCAACCCGGTACTAGCAAGGTGTACCTAATAAAGTGGCCGGTGAGTGTATATATATATATATTATATTATATTATATGTATATGTACACTAACCGACCACTTTATTAGGTACACCTTGCTAGTACCGGGTTGGACCCCCTTTTGCCTTCAGAACTGCCTTAATTCAGAGAGAAATCGAGACTCATCAGACCAGGCAACGTTTTTCCAATCTTCTATTGTCCTATTCTGCTTCAAGGTTCGACGTGTTGTGCGTTCAGAGATGGTCTTTTGCATACCTTGGTAGTAACGAGTGGTTATTTGAGTTACTGTTGCCTTTCATCTCGAACCAGTCTGGCCATTCTCCTCTGACCTCTGGCATCAACAAGGCATTTTCGCAAGGTGTACCTAATAAAGTTGCCGGTGAGTGTATGTAGCCCCCTCTTTTTCAAGGGACCAAAAGTAATTGGAAAATTGACTCAAAAGCTGTTTCATGGACAGATGTGGGCTATTCCTTTATCAATTAAGCAGGTGAAAGCTTCTGAGTTGATTCCAAGTGTGGCATTTGCATTTGGAAGCTGTTGCTGTGAACGCACAACATGCGGTCAAAGGAGTGATCAATGCAAGTGAAACAGGCCATCCTTAGGCTGCAAAAACAAAAAATCCATCAGAGAGATAGCGGCAACATTAGGAGTGGCCAAATCAACAGTTTGGTACATTCTGAGAAAAAAAGAACGCACTGGTGAGCTCAGCAACACAAAAAGGCCTGGACGTCCACAGAACACAACAGTGGTGGATTCACATGGTAAAGAAAAACCCCTTCACAACATCCAGCCAAGTGAAGAACACTCTCCAGGAGGTAGGTATATCATTAAGTCTACCATAAAGAGAAGACTTCACAAGAGCAAATACAGAGGGTTCACCACAAGGTGCAAACCATTCATAAGCCTCAAGAATAGAAAGGCCAGGTTAGACTTTGCCAAAAAACTAAATCTAAAAAAGCCAGCCCAGTTCTGGAACAGCATTCTTTGGACAGATGAAACTAAGATCAACCTGTACCAGCATGATGGGAAGAAAAAAGTATAGAGAAAGCTTGGAACTGCTCATGGTCCGAAGCATACCACATCATCTATAAAACATGGTGGAGGCAGTGTGATGGCATGGGCATGCATGGCTTCCAATGGCACTGGGTCACTAGTGTTTATTGATGATGTGACAGAAGACAGAAGCAGCCGGATGAATTCTGAAGTGTTTAGGGATATACTGTCTGCTCAGATTCAGCCAAATTCAGCAAAGTTGATTGGACGGCGCTTCACAGTACAGTTGAACAATGACCCAAAACATACTGCGAAAGCAACCCAGAAGTTTTTTAAGGCAAAGAAGTGGAATATTCTGCAATGGCCGAGTCAATCACCTGATCTCAACCCGATCAAGCATGCATTTCACTTGCTGAAGACAAAACTAAAGGCAGAAAGACCCACGAACAAACAACAACTGAAGACAGCTGCAGTAAAGGCCTGGCACAGGCCAAGGAGGAAACCCAGCATTTGGTGATGTCCATGGGTTCCAGACTTCAGGCAGTCATTGCCTGCAAAGGATTCTCAACAAAGTATTAAAAATGAACATTTTATTTATGATTATGTTAATTTGTCCAATTACATTTGAGCCCCTGAAAATGGGGGACTGTGTATAAAAATGGTTGCAATTCCTCAACGTTTCATACAATATTTTTGTTCAACCCCTTGAATTAAAGCTGAAAGTCTGCCCTTCAATTGCATCTCAATTGTTTCATTTCAAATCCATTGTGGTGGTGTACAGAGACAAAATTATGAAAATTGTGTCACTGTCCAAATATTTCCGGACCTAACTGTACCTCTCACATCAGCGCCCTGGTATAGTGTTTCGACCTTGCCTCTGGAATTCCTTTTTGCGGTCTTGATGGCCTTACGCAGTTCGCATCTGGATTTCTTGTACTTACCGAAATCGCCTGAGTTAAATGCGTTGGTCCGTGTTTTTAACAGAGCAGGGATCTCATCATTAACCCAAGGCTTCTGGTTAGTGTATGTCCGAAACAGTGACAGTGGGAACGCAGGGGGGGTCAACCTGTCTCCCCAGCAGGTGTCCTTCTCCCAGGTACCTCCACAGCTTCACAATTCTGTCTCTCATGCATCAATTCACAAAACATCCCAAATGCATTGTCTTTCTACAGAACAAAATGTGACGAAGTGATGATTTTATCATCTGTTTCATCAATGTGGTTGGCCTTATTCTACCTTTTTGCCATGCTTTGCTTCCAAAGGAAGATATTATATATATCAGATGATATATTCTTAACGTGTGCTTATACACTCAATGAACACTTTATTAGGAACACTATACTAATACTGGGTAGGGCCTGCCTTTGCTCTAAAAGAAAACCATGCAATTTACACAATCTGTAGAAAAGGTAGAACCACAATGCGTTGTGTGTGCATGTGAGAGACCAAGTGTATTTGTGGGTGTGTGTGCGTGTGTGCACGCATGTTTCTTGGTACACAAACTACCAGATGAAATGCAAAGTGATGTAGGCTGGGAATCTGAAATGGCTTAGGCAGCACAGAGAACCCCCAGTATTTAACACCCAGCAGGGTTGATGTTTTCTTACTGGCATCTGTGGCATTAAATCTTCATAGACATTTTTTTCACTTTATGATAACCCCTCTTGGCCATGCTTCTGAATGTGCTGGATTTACGAAAGAAATTGGCATGAACTGAATCCAATATCGTATGAAAATAGGCAGAATGCCAAACACTGACAGAAAATAACTGTGTTGTGATTATTTCTCACCTGAAATACCACAGCAGTAAGCTGAACAGATGAGTGTAGATATGCCTTGAGTGAAGATCTTCACTCCCCCCCCCCCCACACACACACAACACAAATACCTTTCCTTCCTTAGGTGGGAGATAAGTTATAGGATAGTTGGAACCCCCCCCCCTCCCACAACATGGGGTTCCAAGGCCACATGGCAGACAAACAAAGGGATTTTCAGACCCCCCCCTAAACACTCACCATGTGATAAACTGTACCTTCAATAGATGGTCTGAAAACATTTCAGAAATCATTGTCCAGTTGATTCTATGTATTAAACAAAGGTATGAGATACCATGTTCCTGTGAGGATGTGTGGGGTAGGACCCAAGCGCAGAGAAGAGACCAGACAATGGAATGCAGTTCAAAGGCAAAGCCACTTTGCTTCAGGTCTTCCACAGGGTAGACAGGAACAACTTTAGAAAGTAACAAACAATAGGACTTAACAAGAACAACTAGAGAATCCTCGAGGACCATGAGAACATACCAGTCAAGAGAGTCAAGCTACCACACAGAAATTACAAAACGTACAACTTAAATAGGCAGGTCCTAATTAAATAATAAGAAGCACCTGTTGTGCCTTCCGCCCCCTAATGTCCAGATGGAACCGTGACAGTTCCATAAAATAACAAATAATAGGAACAAAGACATTTAGAATTGGATGTTGAAATGTGACGTCCCTGATCTTTTGACCAATCAAGGTCCATTTAGGTCATAAAATTTGACCAAGACACCTCCCCTTGTCAGAGACTATAAGACAGGGCCGTCACAAGACATCCCCAGAGACATGCGGACTCAGGATTGACGTGGCCACGTCACCTGGGAAGCTAAAAGTCCTTCCCCCCCCAACTGATCCACCAGATGTAAACAAAGGACAGCTGTTTACTGTTTGATTTGAATAGAGGCAATCTGTAATTTCAATCAGTAATTTGAATCAGTAATCTATCAGTAATTTGAATATTAATAATTAATCAATTCTCTACATGAGACAGAGTAAGCTCTATTTGTGTTTCTAATGTTTTTGAATGGGAAACACAATGTTAAATACAAAATACCTTTTTATCTACTCAACCACTTTAATTTGACCTCCCACAGGAGAGTGCAGCCTGCCATTGTGGTGGAATTCTAAGTTAAAATACTTAAAGACTAAATAAAATGCCAAAGACTAGAGCTGATGGTTTATTCAGAGACTTTTATCACAAGTAACAAAAGCCGAAGTGGTTCGCGAAGCAATTCTCTTTTTTCTTTCAGTACACAGAACATGTTTATACAATTCAAATTTAGGTTCCATCCCTCATATGCAAATCATTTACACTTCCTGGCTGCTCGCCACCAATATCATTCACCCGGTTCCTATACCTCGTCACGGCTTGGTTTCCCCTCCCATTTCTAAAGATAGTTCTCGGGTTGCTACAATATTGGTGGTGAGCTCATCGTAATTATCAAAAAGAATATTACATCATCCTTGGTACTGATTAGTACTGTTTTCTAGTGCTTGGTACCCTTGGATCTGACCCTTTCATGTACCGACATTTGGCACTTCCTGTTATCAGTCCCTCCATAAATCATCACTCCCTCTATCCCTTAACCTGTTTTCTCATGGAATATTTATAATTGGTTTTAATCATAACTCACTTTTGGCCTCTTTGTCCTGTCTTATATGGAATGTTTATAATTGGTTAATATTACATCACCCCCTGTACTCCTTATTATTATTTCCTATTCCTATTTTTTATGCTCTGGGTATCTACTTCCCCTAGGTTCTGATCCTTTCATGCACCTTCTTGATAATATCAACTTCTAAGTACCTCTTGATATCATTACCTTCATAAATCATCTGGTTATCTCTTGATTTTACTCCCTTTGTACATCAACCTCTTTTCTTATGGAACATTTATAATTGGTTTTCATAACTCACTTTTGGCCTATTTGTCCTGTCCTATGTGGAATGTTCTTTCTTTACTTGCTATAGAAATTTACCATACCATCTCATGCCTTCCCAAAGGCCCCTATGAGAGATGCCTCTAAAGAGGAGGGGATTTGATCAAACAATCCAGTTCTGTAAGCTGGGATGGAGAGTGGACAGGGAGCGGGGTTGGGCTCCGACCAGGCTGAGGAGGCTGCGCCCCCTAGCCAGAGTAAGACATCACCAGCAGGGGGAGGGGATGCAGGGCTGGACCCCTGCAAGTGCAATGGATTGATTAACACCCATGGCCTCATGGAGGAGACGAAGGAAGGTCTGGTGTCAGTGTACTCCCACCCCAGTACCAGGGCCATGTGGTGGTCAACCTGTCTCCCCAGCAGGTGTCCTTCTCCCAGGTACCTCCACAGCTGCTCAACCTCAGTGCTCTGCCCCAGGCCATGGACCCCCGCTTCAGACCAAATCTCATTCTGTACTCTGAGAAAATGCTGAGGACCTGGGGGGAGTGCGGGGGCATGCTGTGAGACCACCTTCATAGAAGACCTGGCATACAGCTCCTCTGCCGCCTCCGTCACTGACGTTTGCTGATGGAAGTTCCTGAACCTTTCTGTGGAGGATTCAAAGATCCAGACATTGTCCTATGACAGATGACGATGATGAGTTCCAGGAGCTTGAGGTAAGACTTGGCGGTGGGATCTGTCTTTTGTCATTGTCTTATTAGACACTAAGCAGTAAACAGCTGAATATTACACACTGTTTGAGCTCTGATGAATATCAGGTTTTCAAAGGCTACCCTTTGACACGGAGGAATGGGAGATCACTGAAAGGTTCGTAGAATTCAAAAATTTCAAGCAAAATAGCAGGGATGATAGAGAGTGTGCTTTCAGATCTAGGAATAGACATAGGTGATTGCAGGGGGCAAGGTTATGGGGCAAACATGTCAGGGAAAGTCAAAGGAGTCCAAGCCCAAATATTTAAAAAAAACAATCTCGCTACATTCTCACCTTGTGCCTCCCACACATTAAATCTTGTAGACGTGCTTGCAGCAGGGTCAAGCCTTGAAGTGTCAACATTTTTTGGCTACGTCAATCGCCTTTATACATTTGTAAGTGCAAGCCCAGAGCGATGGGCTATATACAAAGACCAAACAAGCTGCTCTCTGCATAGCCTATCTGACACTCGCTGGAGTGCCAGAATTGATGCTGTTAAACCTGTTGCAAAGCACTTGCCTGATGTCCTTGAGGCCCTTGCCACCATACTTCGCTCATGCAGTCTCTCAAGTGAGGCCAGAGTCACCTGGCCATTTGATGCCATTGTCCTTCTCACCATTTGGTTAAAGGTTTTGCAATGCATTGATGACAGGAATGTGATACTCCAGTCAGGGAAAATCTCACTTGAGGTGGAGGCAGCTAATATGCACTTAAAGAGGAGTAAATGCACTTAAAGAGGAGATGCAGGCTCTGAGAAATGGATGGGATGCTCTCTTCTCTGAGGCATCATTGATTGCTAATCAAATGGGGGTTCCACCTCAATTTAAAAAAGAACTTAGCCGCGAGAGGAGGAGGAAGAGGTTCCATGACGAGACACCTGAAGAAACAGGTCAAGAGGACAGGACAGAAACAACATTTCGTAACACTGTGTTTTTCACTGCCATGGACCAGATAATAAGTGAGTTGGACACTCGGTTCCAAACCACAGCAAATATTGTAGAGGAATTGTAGAGGCCATACTTAAAGTTGGGCAGTTGAGTGACAGTACTATTGCTTCTGTGTGTCAGCCATTGTTAATTAAGCACACAAGGGACCTCACACCTCAGTTTGAGAGTGAAGTCAGGCATCTCAAATAGATATTTTCTGCCACTTTCCCCTCTGACTGTACCTCTCTTGCTCTCCTAAATGCAATTTATAAAATGCAACTCCAGAGCATTTTTGGAGAGCTTTGCATTGCCCTTAGGATTTTTTGCACTCTCCCAGTTACCGTTGCGGGCAGAGAAAGGGTATTTAGCAAACTGAAACTTATCAAAAGTTATTTGAGATCAACAATGTCTCAGGAGAGGTTGAACAACCTTGCGATATTGTCAATCAAAAGCAAGTTGGCTTTATCACGAGATTTCAAGCATTTGATTGACGATTTTGCTAGCAAGAAGGCCCGGCGTTTGGATTTTGGCATTTAAGTCACTGAAACTGTATATTTATATCTACCTCATTTGGGGCTGTTGAACAGTGTTTATGTAGCTCATTTAGAGCTGTTCTAGTGCACTGAGGTTAAGGGGTTGTATTCTCTCCCATTTGACATTTTTGTGTTGTTCGTGTTGCATTTTTGTGTTGCATTTTTGTTGCTTGTGTTGTTCAAATCTTCATTTAATTTAATAAGTTGTTGAATGTTTTTTTATTTATTTACTGGATTGCTGGTTACTGTATATACTATATTTTTCAATTAAATGTACACATCAAAATAAGCCTTTAGTGGATTTCTTGCATCTTATATCAATTAAATAGTTCTTCATCAAACATGAAATTCAATATATATACAGTATGAATCAATAAATGAAGGAGACAGGTGGATGAACTGGGAAGTTTGTTTGCTGAGGAAGTTTGCAGCAGCAAGGCCTACACTCAATTTCTTATAGTTATCTACTAGCTACAGCCAGGGTAGGTCTCTAACTAAATACTGACACCTAGTGGTGAAAAGTAATAGCAGGGTATGAAGTAGCTCTGTGTCTTTTCTGTGACATTTTACAGAGGTGTTTAGAGCCAGCGGGGCATTACTGGCGTTTGACAAACTTTGGAAACATGTTGACCAAAATTTCAAATACCACTGAATTCCAATGAATTCCTCAAAACTGATTTTGAATTCCCATGTCTTTTTCCCAGAAAACAACAGTAATGAGAGATGCCACTCATGTACCTCTGACATTCATACATCAATGGTCAATGACAGCAGGCTAAGTATTGGGTAATTAACACTAGACTACACTAGAGCTACCAGTCTATTAAACTACGGGTCGTCAAATGGGTTTTCTAGGCTGGTGGGTGGTTTAGGTTGGAGGGGGGGGGGATATTATATTCTTTCATAGGGCCCAAAACCTCTAGCGACGCCCCTGATTTAGTAAAAAAATATTAATTTCTCATTTTATTTAACCAAACATAGCGCTTGGAGTTCAGTCCAAAAAGTTCAATCTTAGTCTCGTCTGACCTTTTTCCACATGGCAACAGAATCTTCCAGGTGTGTTTTTGCATAGCACAAACGAGAGTGTGGCACTTTTTCAGAAAAGGCTTCTTTCTTGCTACCCTGCCATACAGGCCAGCTTTGTGTAAAGCTTGTGAGATTGTTGTCACATGCACAGACAGACCAGTCCCAGCCATAAAGACTTGTAAGTCCTTCAAAGTTGCCTTTGGCCTCTTGGTAGCTTCTCTGATCAATGTCCTCCTGGCTCGGTCATCCAGTTTGGACGGACGACCTGATCTAGGCAAGGTGTTGGTGGTGCCATACGCCTTCCACTTTTTAATGATGCTCTGAACGGTACTCAGAGGGATAGCTAAAGCTTTCTAAATCTTTTTGTAGCCTTCACCTAACTTGTGCCTTTCTACAACTTTATCCTGGAGGCCTTTTGAAAGTACTTTTCCAACCATGGTGAATTCTTTGCAGAACCATGCACTTCTAGTAGTGGAATCCTCAAGAAACAGCTGGTTTTATTCTGAAGTAATCAAAACCACTACAATTAATGTCAGGTGGGGGGCAATTAGCCTGGTGTTTGATCTGGAAATTGATTGGTTGCACCTGAGCAAGTTTATAATGGTATACTCTAAGGGGCTGATCACTTAACCAAACCAGGTATTTCACTAATTAATTTTTAATAATTGTCCAGAATTTTTAAAAATTGTATTTTCACTTTGATGATGAGGGTTATAATGTGTACATACAGCTCAAAAAAGTTAGATTTGATTTATTTTAATTTCCAGGGTGTAATGTGACAAAAGGTAAAGATTTCACAGGGTATGATGGAAATAAAGTTAGTAGTTGAAATAAAGCTGGTAGTTGAAATAAAGTTTCACAAGCTAAAATGGAGGGGGAGATGGATAGGCACTGTAATTTATTCATTTGCATCCATAATTACCTTTCTGGAAAACAGTTTTCGGCAATCACTTCATAGTCGAACAAACAGAAAAACTTATTTCAGCATTGGCTGTTTTTGTGAGTTGAAGAAACTCTATGTTGTAGCAAGCATTTTATACTGGGGTTGCCAAAAGGGAACACATTTTATACTGTTCATTTATACTGTGTCAGTGTCATCATAGTTATCATCATTGTCATGGTAGGGAGGAATCCACTCAGGAGTGGAATACAGATCTGGATAAAGGTCAGGTGATGCCATTTGTTCATATTGCTGGGGTATCTGGACGTATTGTTGCTGCAGGGAGTTCCCTACGGTTGGTGGATTGGCACTCCACTTGTTGGGACCAGGGCACGACCGATTGTCTCCCTGTCCTGTTGGTTGAGAGTGTAGTTTTCTCTGCGGTTGGTGGATTGGCACTCCACTTGTTGGGACCAGGGCACGACCGATTGTCTCCCTGTCCTGTTGGCTTGAAAGCGTCATTATTCTGGTCTGGCTCCTCTGGTGTTGTCTTGATTCGTCTGCAGTGGTTGCAATGGATCCACGTAGCTCTCTCTGCAACTTTTACTGTGGTGTGGGTGGTCAGGAGCACTTGGAATGGTCCTTGCCAACGACATGTAGCCCAATTCTTTCGTCTGAAGTCTTTCACCATCACGTGATCACCTGGCTTGAGGTCATGGAGTGGACCCTCAGCTGATCTGGGTAGGCCGTCTCCTACCTGCTTGTGAATGTCTCTAAGGGTAGAAGAGAGGTTAGCACAGTATCTTAACATTTCATCTTCACATTGGTCTGTGGACGGGAGCTGTCTCTGGTGTGGTCCAATGCCTGTTTCTATTGGTCAAATAGAATTTCAAATGGGTTTAGCCCATATTTTGGTCTGTGAGCCGTTATCACTCGAAATTGTTGTTGGCATACCCCATCTCTCTTATCAGAGCCTTGGCAACTGCTGCTGCATCAGCTTTACTTGTTGGTAAGGCCTCTGTCCATTTTGAGAACATGTCACACATTACCAAACAATACTTTTTACCTTCGCTTGGGGTGAGTTCAATGAAGTCCATTTGGAGATGGTCAAATGGTCTGTCTGGAGGTGGGTGTGCTGCTTGCGGGGTGGAAACCCCTCTGCCAGGATTGTGAGCTGCACATATTATCCATGCTTCACAGAATTTTTGTGAGAATATTGCAAACCCTTTTGTGTACCAGTGTTGGTTAATGGATGCTAACATCCCCCCTTTTGACACGTGGTCTTGACCATGTGTCAATTTAGCAAAATGGGGAAACATATACTTAGGCAGACATGGTTTGTTGTCAGGACCATACCAGACACCCTCTGTTACCACACAGCCATTCTTCCTCCAGGTGGACTTTTCGCCTGGTAGAGCCTTCCTCTGGGTTTCCTGTAAGTCAAGGAAGGGTGTGACAGGTGTGCTGTCATTTAGGAGAGAGAAAGAAGAGTCATCATATGTTTTTTGGGCTGCAGCCTTTGCTTGTTTGTCAGCATGAGCGTTACCCAATGAAACCTCATCAGTGTTCCGTGTGTGAGCTTCACATTTGACCACTGCAATTGATAAGGGAAGCAGAACAGCATCGAGGAGAGCAGACACCAGTTTGTGATGAGCTATGGGTTTCCCTGTGGAGGTTAAGAACTGTCTATGTTTCCACAGGGCGCCAAAATCGTGTACTACGCCAAATGCGTATCTACTGTCTGTATAGATGTTGACAGTTTTGTTTTCAGCCAATTTACATGCTTCTGTGAGTGCAATTAGTGCTGCAGCTTGCGAGAGAGAGAGGTTTGATGGTAAGGAGTCAGATTTTATGTCATGTGATGTTACCACTGCATACCCAACTCTATTGATGCCTGTGTCTGGGTCACGTGATGCAGATCCGTCCACAAACAGGTCTAGATCGGCGTTAGGGATGGGCGTTTCCCTAAGGTCCGTCCTTGGGGAACAGATCTGTGAAATGGAAGCAACACAGTTATGTGGTTCGCCGTCGTCTTCTGTTGGGAGAAGAGTAGCAGGGTTAAGAACAGTACACCTTTTTACTGAAATGTTAGCCATGTCTAGTAAGGTCGTTGTGTATCTCAGCCAACGTGCTGCCGAGAGATGGGATGTTTTCTGTTCAAGCAAGATCATAGACACAGCATGTGGGACAAAAAGATCAGAATATCCTACAATGTCCCTTGAAGCCATCACAGCTTTTTCTGCAGCTGCCACTGCCCTTAAGCATGCAGGGAGTCCAGCTGCCACGGGGTCAAGTTTGGCTGAGAAATAAGCCACTGGCCTAAGTCTCCCACCATGTTCCTGTAGGAGCACAGATGTCATACAACCTCTCCTTTCATCCACAGTCTGTGTGAATGGTCTGTCAGAATTAGGTAGTTTTGACTTGAGGTGTTCATACAAGAGTGTTGGACAATTAAACACAATGTACAACAAGTATTATTACCCAAAGTATTATGAAGGACAGTATTACATAATTATTATTCTTTTATGTTTTTTCTATAAATGATCTTTTAGTAATTTAGGTTGGTATTGGTGGACAGTATTATATTTTTGTTTGTTTTTCTTTTTATTACCCAAAGTATTATAAAGGACAGTATTATATTTTTGTTTTCTTTCAGTTTTTTTTTTTTTATTACCCAAAGTATTGTAAAGGACAGTATTATATTGTGGGGGGACATGCAGCGTTCGGCCTGTAGAGGGAGTTACAGGACCGTGGCCAGGGTTACGGAAGCGAGGCTTTGTTGCGCACCTGGTGCGAATGAAGCCTCGTTAACGAAATGGTTAAGATGTGTGTGCCTCTGCTTTCAGTAGGTGGGCTGGGAACGACGGTGACCAGGAGAAATGGCTGAAAAGCTAAGAGACGAGGACAACGACGACTGAAAAGTCGACCAATTGAACTATCAAAATAAATCGCAAGCACTGCGTCTGCCTCTGTGTACAACGGATAACGTTACAAATATATATATTTTTTTTTTCTATAAATAAAATATTTTAGTCATTTAGGTTGGTATTGGCGATCTAACAATAGGAACGTGATTTATACCTTGCGCGCTCGTCAGTACAACTCCAGGTTTTACTAAACCTTGGTTAAAAATACTCAGGAGCCTCGCCCGGTCCCAAAAAAAACCCGTTCCTATGTTATCTCACACAACACCTTCGCTCTTTTACTCTCAAAACCAATAATACATTTTTTTGTGTTTTGGTCAATTTAAATTGTTGCCAAAGAATAAACTGAAAGTTCCTCACCAGGTTCAAGGGATCGCAGCGCTGAGTGAAGTCTGTCCCAGGGCCCTTGGTCCTTGTCACTCGGTTCTAATGAGGTTTAAGGCCGAAGACTGTTTCTTCAGGACGGTTGGTCACCGCCGGCGCCTGGTCAGAGTCCCCTCAGTTGAGCGATCCCGGGCGAGCCCCCAAGATTGTGGTGGAAATCTTTCAGTGAACAACAATAAACGATGTTTGGTCTCAGTTGAGAGTTTTAATGCATAAAAGTTTAAACAATTCTGCTTACGGCCAGATCAGCATTCCTTCACCAACAGTGTGGATTCAGATACTGATGCTGTGGCTGAAGAGAGGACCGTCCTTAACTCCAATGCTCGTACGTCATAGGTCTAGGGGTAAACATATCTTGCACCTGTTTGCTGATAAAGAAGCTGGGAAAGAAGCGTAGGCGTTGTGAGCCACTATTACAATGTCTCAGCCTGCAGTTAGGAGTGTTCCAAGGTTACACACTGTCTATTGTATGATAGAAGGAGCAGTCGGTTTTGGTTCTTCCTCAGTCACATAATTGGGTCACAACAAGGTCAATACATTTCATGTATGACTTAAGCAAAATAGTACAAATACATTTTTTGCCATTACACCTATAACACAAACACTGTGGCTACTACTTCTTCCACCACCTCAGGCCATGCTTTCAGTGAGATTACATGTGAGCACCAAGGGGTCTGGGGCCGATTGTCTGCTTACATTTTCACCTTCATTTTCCCCATGATCTGGCTAGGTGGGACTATGAAATGCATTATGTTATGTTAACGAGTTAATTTTTGCGTTAATTCGAAATATTTAATGCGTTAAAAATTATGTGACGACGTGTGCCACCAAACTGTTAGCCATTAGCCATCCTGGCTAAAGATGGAGAGGGACAAGGTTTTAGGAATGTTTCCCTTAAAAAAATTGCCCAACGGATCTTTGGAGAAAACAAAAGTAATCTGCACAGTTTGCAAAGCCGAATTTAATTATCACAGAAGTAATTCGTATTTGAAATATCCCCTCAAAGCAAAACACCCTACCCAAACTATCTCTACAGGGCTTCGCCAATCTACGTTACAGGAGTGTGGTACTCGTGGGCGAATAACGAAGTGAGAACTAATATTTTGGCTAAGTGGATAGCGAAAAACTGCCGCCCAATTAGCATAATAACATAAAGACCCCAGGGAACAGTTTTGAATAGGCAAAAAAGAGTAAAATATGTCCCCTTTAACATATAGGCCTGGGTTTTGTTATTATTTGTGTTAGTGCATATAAGAAATATGCCTTTCAAGCTGACAGTCAATTTTGATGGCCTTGATGGTTTTATTGGAAATCTGTAGTTCACAGGAGATAATCTGTGTTCAAAGTTAAAAAGATGCTATTAAACAATAGTATTTGAATTTAAATATACTTCCTTAAATATCCATTATTACAAGCTTCAGTCTTAAGAAGAAAAATAGCGATTAATCGCGATTAATCACAGCAAATTGTGTGATTAATTAGTTTTTTTTTTTTTAATCGATTGACAGCCCTAATTCATATACTTTGGCTCTGCACAGCTTGCATTGCCTGGGGAACATTGCATTGGGGAACATTGCATTGCAGTGGCACATACACTCACCGGCCACTTTATTAGGTACACCTTGCTAGTACCGGGTTGGACCCCCTTTTGCCTTCAGAACTGCCTTAATTCTTTGTGGCATAGATTCAACAAGGTGCTGGAAACATTCCTCAGAGATTTTGGTCCATATTGACATGATAGCATCACGCAGTTGCTGCAGATTTGTCGGCTGCACATCCATGATGCGAATCTCTTCCACCACATCCTAAAGGTGCTCTATTGGATTGAGATCTGGTGACTGTGGAGGCAATTGGAGTACAGTGAACTCATTGTCATGTTCAAAAAAACAGTTTGAGATGATGTGAGCTTTGTGACATGGCGCGTTATCCTGCTGGAAGTAGCCATCAGAAGATGGGTACACTGTGGTTATAAAGGGATGGACATGGTCAGCAACAATACTCAGGTAGGCTGTGGCGTTTAAACGATGCTCAATTGGTACTAAGGGGCCCAAAGTGTGCCAAGAAAATATCCCCCACACCATTACACCACCACCACCAGCCTGAACCGTTGATACAAGGCAGGATGGATCCATGCTTTCATGTTGTTTACGCCAAATTCTGACCCTACCATCTGAATGTTGCAGCAGAAATCGAGACTCATCAGACCAGGCAACGTTTTTCCAATCTTCTATTGTCCAATTTTGGTGGGGGGGGGGGGGGGAGGGGAGTCCCAGTTAAAATCACTGAAACGTAATAGTTCCTCTCCCTCTTTACCATAACACGTTTTATCCAATTTGAATATCATTACAGATAAAAAAAAAAAAAGAATAAGTGAAGCCTTTTACCAACATTGTATCTCTATTTGAAAGTGTAGTAGAATTTAAATCATAGTATTTAGAAATAAAATACCGTTAACCAGAGCTATTGATTCATTCAGAGACTTTATTCACAGAGAACGAAGCCGGGTCAGGTTTGCAAAGTTGAACCCCTTTCACTTCCGTTACCTGTCCTTTTATAAACATCACACAGGTCAACGCCCTTCATTCAAATTCCTGTCTACTTATACCAATGATATTTAAGAACTACATTTCGTCATCCAGGGGCTACTCCCCCTTTGACTTGGCGTCTGTCAGTCTACTTGAGAGATCAATTGACTTAGGCTATTTTGTCCTGGCTGTTTACAACTGTGTTTATTACCCATCTTATCCTGTCCCCAGATCACTCTGCAGCTGTGTGGCTTTGTACCCCACTTATCTGATCTCACCCCTCTGAGATGTTCCAAGACCCTCTGGTGTCCTTGTGACCTTTTCCCCTAGGTGTGGGATCACCACCCTTATATTGTCTTTAAATTTACCATAAAAGAACAATGATTTAAATATCCCTGATCAGACTGATTGGCCAGCCCAGAAGGTCATCGGCTGCAACCTGCCGTCTCTCATGGACCTGTTCCACTCCAGGACCAGTAAGAGAGCAGGAAAGATCATAGCTGATTCTTCCCATTCTGGTCACCACCTCTTCCATAGACTTCCATCTGGCAAAAGGTTCCGGTCTATCAAGACCAAAACCTCGCGCCACCTGAACAGTTTCTTCCCCATGGCAGTGGGGCTCACAAACAAGCTCCCTGCCTCTCACTGACTCTGGGACTTCCACTCCCCCCCCCACCCTGTCACACACACTGCACTGCACTGACAGTGTAATTTATAATTATTTAAAATTATTCTAATTTATAGTGTACATGCCCCATACCCATTTCATAGCCTCTAGCCTCATTGCCACTTAGCCTCGCACAGCCTACACAATTTATTGTTTTATTGTTCTATTTTGTAAATTTGTTTTTGCTATTTTGTTAATATTTTGCTATTTTGTAAATTGTTGTTAATATTTTCTTATGTATTGTTTTATTATGTCCCATGCACCAACCTCACCAAGTAAATTTCCTGTATGTGCAAATATACTTGGCCAAAAAAAAGAATTCAGATTCTGATAATCTGGCTAGGTAGCCTGTTTAGACTGATAGATGCCCCTTGTGCTAACAATGACCCTATATTCTCCACCCGTGTTTAAGGTAGTGCTTGATGAATTGTGTAAGATTACAGATTAAAATCTGTATCTCCTGCAGCTCTCTGCTCTATTAATAGCTGAACTTCTGGCTCATATTTTTAACATGACAATTCTCTCTGGTACCATTCCCAATGTATGGAAGATGGCCAATGTACTTTCTCTACTTAAGGGGGGTGATTCCAGCAATTTGAATAATTACTGCCCTAGCTTGTTTAGCTTAAGTGAGTCCCTGATCAATTCTGATCAATTAACAATATATTGCATTTTAAATGCGCACCAGTCAGGTTTTAGGACTGGACAAAACATAGCACCATCTCTGCTGCTTCCCTAGTTATGAATGACATTGTGATCTCTCTGGATAAGAAACAGCATTGTGCAGCTCTTCATATTGACTTCTCTAAGGCTTTTGATACTGTTGATCATGCTCTCCTATTGCAGAGGTTATCTGCTATTTGTTAGCATCAGTCAGCCTGTAATTGGTTTTCTATCTGCAGGATATGACTCAATGTATCTCAGTTGATGGAGTTCAGTCTAGTTTTCTCAATATTAATAAAGGTGTTCTGCAAGGTTCAATTCTAGGTCTTTTGTTGTTGGACAAAACTCCCTCATTTCCCTAATTTTAAGTCCCTCATTTTAAGTACCTGGGTATTTGGATTGTTGAAAAACTGATCAAGAATATGAGAGTTAAAATTGTTTTTGTGTATAGAAATAAGTCCTGCTTCACCTTTGAGAATACGAGTAAGATTGTCTTGGCTCCCTGTCCTTGACTATGGTGAAATTGTACATGCACACTGCAGCCTCCGTTCTTAAACCACTAGACTTGGTTTATCATTTCTAGGGTTAGTTTTCGCACCCACCATTATCTTTTGTATCGGTCTGTGGGTTGGGAGTCTTTGACTTCGAAGAAGGGCTTTTCATTGTATTTTATTTGTATATAAAGCAGTTCATTCAAAACTCCCATTTTACCTCACATCATTGCTTTCATGGTGACCTTGTGGTGAACAGACACACTCTCAGAACTTACTACCTTTTAATGTCCCACAGGTGTTCACAGAATTAGGAAAAACTGCTTTTAGCTAGGTGTTCCTCAGACTTGGAACTAGCTGCAGGGTAGACTGAGGTTGGAGCACAGTCATTGTAAGTCTTTGGTTAGGGACCAGCTCACAGAGGCGTGCTCTTGTTTTGAATAATTAGTGTACATTTTGGATTTTACTGTGTTGTACTGTATATTTACTGTGTTGTTTTGTAATTGTATTTGCATTGCAAAAAGGGTGCACTTGCAAAAGAGACCTTGGTCTCAGTGTGTTTTCCCTGGATAAATAAAGGTCAAGTACTTGTTGCCATAAAGGGAACTAAGGCAAATGACTTCCCAGTACGCACCTGACATGAATAAATTGTAATGGTGGTTCAAGCAGACCCAAGTGCAGAAAGGAGGCAGGACTCCAGTTGCAAAATCGAACTTAATCTTTACTTAATTAACATGGAGGGAAACACAGGTACATCCATGAGTGAAAGCTCAAGACTGAACAAAAGGTGGTGGACACACCAGGATTATAAAATGGACTTAAAACTAGGCACAGGTGTAGTCAATTAACTAAGAGATAAAAAAAGGAAAACAATAAAGGAGTCCATGGCGGCCTCTGGTAGCCAGTGGAGGAAGCAGCAGGTTGAGGAGGATTACTCACAGAGTTGAGCCTAGTCTATTTTGTAGGATGTTTCCTTTTATCTCAGTAAAAAGAAATAGCCTTGATTGGTTAATTAATTGCTTTATTGATGTTAGTTGTTTTTCCAAATTATAATATAAGCAGAACCAACAGTCTCCTAGCAAAACATGTAGGCAGAAACGATAGTACAAGGCCACCATAACATGCACATCTGCACGTTACTGTTGCATGAAAGCGCACGCTTCCAAGAAGCACGACTTAAATATATTATACATTAAAAGAAACACGATGCAACAACATAGTATGTTGACTTACGTGGCAGTTAGTTAGAGTTAGGCACTATTAGGCATTCAGCGTGTTTGAATCGAAAAGCCAAACTGACGAGAAAGCAGACAAGACCAGGCGGGGGCAGTGCAGTATCAAGTTGGACAATTGGAGTGAAATTCTGAGAGCATGGCTTGAAAACATGGTAGTGAGAACATGGCTGCTATTGTTTATAAAATCGTCAATAGAACGTTCCATGAAGTCTGTTTGAATAACCGTCACATAACACAATCAACTGAATATACTGTACATGTGCAATCAATAGATGTCTCAAATAATTCCATAATGATTTATATTCTACCACAGTCTACAAATGGTGGCATATAGGGCTATTCCTGATTCAGGTACACATCAATAAAACATTACTATGATTGGTCATGAAAAGTGCCTCCCACAATGAAGTCACTCACAGCTCCATGCAGTCAATGAAGAGCACATGTGGGGCTGCACAGCGCAACTTCAATTTCATGACTCTAAATCTCATGCAGTCTACATTTTTTAGCAAGTCTGACATTTAATTATGCCACAGGTATTGAAAGGCACTGATCAACTGCTCAAAATCGATGCTCTCGAACACACTCATTCATTTTGAGTGGTTAAGGTTAAGTTGCATAGGGAAGGCATTGCCAACTAAAAGCACTTTTGCTAAAAAAAAACCACACAAAACAACCTACAAACAAAGCAGTTATTGTGTTAATGTCTCCTTAAACTCTTCCTTTGGGTTTACACCATACCACAAAACCTCTCCTTCCACTGCTGGCAAGGCCATTCGCTTTGTAGTGAATTTAGCTGCCCATTCCCGTCTGGGAAACCACTATGGCACCTCCTCCCACCTGGACACGATTATCCATGCAGCGCAGAGAGACCCCCATTTTTACCTGTTTAAAGAGAAAAAGGTTAAGAAAATACATTGGTCACACATGCATACATATGTTTGAAGCTGAAGGCCCTATTTGACTAATTTCCACCTAAAAACCATACACAAACTAAACTGCTTATAACATCAGTAATATGATGATTAGATGCAGAAGCATGATGCCATTTGATAGGTAACACCTTGAAGTTTGTGTGGATATGCTCAGATCATAGTTCAGAATAACATACTACACGACAAGACAAAGTGCAAATAAAATATCTAAAATGTACTCTCATTTTCAAAGTCATCTTCCACAGAACATTGACAAGTCTATTATAGATCACAAGAGCTGAAGACAGTGCCTCAGCAACTTTTGAATAACATGTGCAAAAGATTTGTGTTGCTACTGCTAACAGAACAGAAGTTTTAAGGCCTTTTGTGAGTGGTTCCCAGGATGTAAGGTGTGGGGGGTAGCACCCAGGCGCAGAGAGGAGACCAGATGAATGATTGCAGTTGAAAGGTAAAGCCACTTTACTTGCAGTAATCCACAGAGTAGACAAGAATGGACTTCAGAAAAATAACAAACAAAAGTACTTTATTCAACTTAAATCACTAGCACATTGGCAACTAGATTCTACAATATGCCACAAGAGGGTCATGAGCAACAAACCTCTAACAAGTTTCAAGATGCCACACTGGGAGACAGAAAACACACAACTTAAATGGAGAATGTCACTAATTAATTGATAGGCTGCACCTGTTGTGTCAGAGTTCATGGGATGGTCACTGCCACCCCCTAGTGTCCAGATGGAACCGTGACACAGGTGTCGTGAAATCTCTCCAAAGTGTCCAAATGCTTTACTTTCTTTAAGAACTATAGAAATGTGCAAAGAACATAATACAATCAATAAAACCTATCAATCCACCCAACTGTAGAAAATTCTGGATGACTATCAAAAAATAACAACACAGAAATGAACTATATACAATAAAGCACAGTAATATGAACAATAATCACCTTCACACCTCCTGATTGGAAAATCACAACCTGTTGACCCCACATATGAGGCCTGATTAAACACAGACACTTGGGCTGTAGATTCACTTTGGGCTGTAGATTCACTTGACTTTCACAGAAAACAACACTGACCTGCTACTTATAACCAGTATACCGTCCAACCAGTACCAAATGTGTATGTTCTCTAATATTTTCGAGTATTCAGAACAATTCGCTCGTTGGGAGTCTCCATCTTGGCTTATAAGCGAGTGGAAGCGCGGCCCATGTATGGAAGGTGATGTCATTTGTGCCGTCACCGAAAACAAAGATGTTATAGCACCATTGGCAAGCCAAGATCCCCACCTTTCCAGTGATATATGGCATTCGCCTATGCAGTTTACTGTGTTATGACTAACAGATCAGACATCTAAACATATCAAATTAAAGCAGAGATTAGGCTCGCAATTGGTCCCGTCCAGCTTAAGAGGTCAGAAGTAAACCATATCATGACCTAATACAAATCAGAAAGTAAACCTGACTAATGAACTTAGCACTTGTGCGACACATCGCTGTCCTGTCACATTTACCTAAGTACAGGCAAGCATAAAAAGGTATGTAGTCGAAACTGTAAGTCTATAGCAGAACTACATTCCTATATTTCCAGGTGGCATTGTTTTACATTGATTTGAATAAAACTTAAGCCATACTGACACCATTGTCAAAACATGTTATGAAAGCCAGACTACCCATACCACCCGTAACTACCCGTAAAGTACTGGAAACATTTCAAAGCCGAATGGAACTGCACTGTAGCTGTGAACAGTGCATTTGACCAAGAAAGAAACAGCTGAGAGAGAGAGAGAGAGCAGCCAGGACACTCCAACAAACAATAGCCCCCACTGACCCTCCACAGACACTGCCTTATTTATCAGAGAACTACAGCCGCAGTCTGCTCAATCACCTCCTCCTACTGCTCACCAATTAAACTGATTGTCAATAGGCATGTCAAAACTTCACAGCATTTGCATTAATTTAACATGGTAATACAGAAGTTGATGTTTGTGTAAATGTATTATCCGGTTAACTGTGGCAATCCACATCGGGTGGCAATAATGTATTTCAGATGAAAGAATGAGCACTATTTCAAAAGAAAGAAATCATGGAGAATAGCTATTTGGAGTGGACAAATGTCCTATCTCAGTGTCAAGGGTTCAATTGTTATGTATAGGTTGAGTTGGGTTGTGTTAAGTTTATGGTTAACGTTAATTTTTTGTGTGCCATTAGAATGGCAGGGTTCACTCATAAACATCTTTTCATCTTTCCAACACAGTGGACCATCAATGGAGGGGACCTATTGTAATAAACACATACCCTTTTAATGAACAAGCAGTATAATTCACCCTATCTATATTACTGCACAGTGCAGCACAAAACACACAAAAAAAACTACACTCAATTACAATTTCAAGAGTTTCTCAGCGCTGTGAGCCAGATACGATTATTGACTTTGCAAAATCTTAGAGCTTTGCCTCTTATCATTTTTTCTTATAATCGGGAGATGATTTACAGTAAGTCCTCTAAAGTTTCAGTCGCCAGACATTCTGCTCTAAGAGGAGCTAAATCACAAAATGGCTTTAATTAACGGAAACTATTAAGAGGGGAATGTAACCTAATTAACTATTAATTTTGCAATTCCTATTGTGACACGTCTGTAATTGACATTAGTTCCACCTCTCAATATTAAATCTGACACTCAGCTGTGTTTGCGTATAAGGTTTTGTCAAAGAATAATTAGATTTTGCAACAATGGAAAGACCATGGCAAACCATCATGTCACAATGGCAAGAGGAGACCCAGTTGCTGGTGCATTGCTAATTGAATTGCCAAAAGTAAAATGAGCCAATTGTGAGGGTGTAAAATATTTTGTATCAAAATTCACCAGCCCCTAAACCCAGCCCAACAATATTGGCAACTAGAAAAACAAGTTCCGGAAGAAACTCTGTGGGCAAAGTCCTATGTTGGTAGTAGAAAAAGTTTAAAGATAGTTTGGATGATAGATTTGCTGGGTTGTTGAAAGAAAGTGAGAGTCTTATTTTAGTAGAGGATACAGTTAAACATGGTTTGATTGGTGGGTTGGATGGAGTTCAGCTCAATTATCATCACAGCCGTCTACATTCCACCACAGGCCAACACAGAGGCAGCGCTATCGACCCTACATGATACGCTGTGCCGGCATCAGAGCAACCACCCTGAGGCGGCGATGGTAGTAACAGGTGATTTCAACAGGGCTAACCTTAAAAAAGTTATGCCTAACTTCCGCCAACACATCACGTGTGCCACCAGGGGAGATAGAACTTTGGACCACTGTTATACTCAGTTTAAGAATGGGTACAAAGCTGTTTCCTGCCCTCCCTTTGGGAAATCAGACCACTCCGCCATCTTGTTGATGCCTGTTTACAAACAGAGGATCCAACAGGTAGTGGTCGTGAAGAGAGAGGGAAAGCGGTGGTCCGACCAATCAGAGGCCGTGTTACAAGACGCGCTGAGTGACGTCGACTGGGATATGTTTCAATCAAGTTCCAGCGATGTCAGCGAGTTTACAGATACTGTCTTGGACTTCATCTCAACATTAGCCGATAACATTGTACCAACAAGAACGGTAAAGATCTACCCCAACCCTGGGTCGACAGTTCCATCCGCGCCGCTCTGAGAGCCCGCACCGCTGCTTACAACTCCGGCCTGGCATCCGGCAGCATGGAGGAGTATAAAGCGGAGTCCTACAAACTGCGGAGGGCGGTGAAAGCCGCCAAGAGGAGATATGCAGACAGAATGCAGGCGCAGATGGAGAACAACGACACCAGGGGCCTATGGCGAGGACTACGGTCTATTACAGACTACCGGAACACACACCCCTCAACCGGAAGTGCAGATGCCTCCCTAGCAGAAGACCTGAACTCTTTTTATGCACGGTTTGAGGCTGGCAACACCACCGCTAGCGCGCCGGCTAACAACATCAACGTCAGAGTGCTGGCTAGCGCGGCTGATGGGAGTTCACACGCTGGGGCAGAGCAAGCACTCTCCGTGACGGAACACGACGTGAGGAGGGCTCTGCTGAAGGTGAATACTAGGAAAGCTGCTGGCCCGGATGGCATACCTGGGAGAGTACTTAAGACCTGTGCTAACCAGCTAGCTCCTGTGTTCACTACCATATTCAACCTATCATTGGCTAATTCAGTAGTTCCCACCTGTTTTAAAAGATCCTCCATCGTCCCTGTGCCCAAGATCACCTCCCCAGCCTGCTTGAATGACTACAGACCCGTGGCTCTAACCTCAGTGGTCATGAAGTGCTTTGAGAGGCTGATTAAGGAATACATCTGCTCCTCCCTCCCTCCGACCTTGGACCCACTGCAGTTCGCATACAGACCAAACAGATCCACAGACGATGCAGTCTCCCAGGTCCTCCACACCACTCTCTCTCACCTTGACAGTCAGAAGGGGGGCTATGTGAGAATGCTGTTTATAGACTACAGCTCAGTGTTCAATACCATAGTCCCCACCAGACTGGCTGAAAAGATTAGGACTGAACATTCCCCTGTGTGCCTGGATCCTGGACTTCCTGACGGCCAGGCCACAGGTGGTCAGGGTGGGTAGACACACCTCCAGCATACTCATCCTGAGCACAGGGTCCCCCCAGGGCTGCGTCCTTAGCCCCCTCCTCTACTCCCTGTACACCCACGACTGTGTGGCTAAGTCCAGCGACAACTCCATCATCAAGTTTGCGGACGACACAGTTGTAGTGCAGCTGATCTCAGATAACAATGAGGAAGCAGACCTGTCACTCTGGTGTCAGGAGAATAGCCTCATCCTGAATGTCTCCAAGACAAAGGAGCTGATTGTGGACTTCAGGAGAGCACAACATCCAAGGACCTACACACCGCTGGACATCGGTGGGACTGCTGTGGACAGGGTGAGCAGTTTTAAATACCTGGGAGTCCACATCACAGAAGACCTGACCTGGACTACCCACATCAGTACACTGGTGGGAAAGGCAAGGCAACGCCAGTTCCATCTCAGGCAGCTGAGGAAATTCAAAGTCTCCCGGAGGATCCTTCAGTCCTTCTACTCTGGAGCTGTGGAGAGCATCCTGGCTGGCAACATCACCATCTGGTACGGTAACAGCACGGCCCAGGACAGGCGAGCTCTGCAAAGGGTGGTACGCCTGGCAGAGAAGACCATGGGAGCTCCAACCCCCCCTCTCCATGTCCTGTACACCAGGAGGTGTAGGACCAGAGCCTGCAGGATAATGAAGGACCCTCACCACCCGAAAAACGGACTGTTCCAGCTGCTGCGGTCAGGCAAACGCCTTCGCTGTCATGCAGCAAGAACAGAGAGACTAAGACTGAGTTTCTTCCCCCATGCCATCAGGATCATCAACGATGACCCCACCAGTGCCCCCCTCAAGTCACTCACACACTCATTGACATCATAACACATATGCACACACATAATCATCCATTGCAGACTCATCCTCCACTGTAATTATCTGTACTGTCAACCTGTCATTGCCATTGTATATTGCCATTCCATTGCGTACATTGCTTCACCGCTGTTTATACTGCTTATACTGTTTATACTGTTTATATTGTTTATACTGTTTATACTGTTCATACTGTTTATATATTTAAAAAAAATAGTACTTCTATTTTATTTTATTCTATTTTAAAACGTATTGTTGCACTACTCTGTGGCACTGTCACTTCTGCATTTCACTGTATACTTGTATGCACATGACAAATAAAGAATCTTGAATCTTGAATGAATGGCTGGTTGGTTTGTTGGTTGGTTGGATGAATTGATAGATGATAGATACTGCAGATGGATAGACAAATTAAGTTAGATACAGTAGATGAGGAAAAGATAGATAGATGAGAGAAGGATAGATAAATACAAGCTGGTCTCTCATCTGGATAGATGAGAGAGGGGAGGTATAGATAGAATGTATCATAAGAACCCAATGATCCTCATAGAAACCCATGTTCGTTCATGCAACTGAAAAAGGCGTAAAGTTTAAAAAGTCTAAATAGTATGAAAACTATGAATGGGAGTTATTTAACTGGAGTCAGCCTACACATTTAAAGTTTATCTAATGTAAATAATAAAATAAAAAATAACAATTAAAAAAAAAATAATAATCCTGGCCCCTGGTCGTAGCATAGATTTTCTTTCTTATGACTGATGTACAGATGATTCACTTACAACAAGTACATTTGTCTAAAGTAAGTCGCTTTGGATAAAGGCGTCTGCTAAATGTCAAAAATGTAAATGTAAGTTTAATTGAGGTGTCAAGCTTAAAATATGAAAAAGTGGATACATTTTGAAATGTCCCCATTCAGAGCAAAGCATAGGAATTAATAGGATTTCAGGCAAAATGGGGTACAGCGCAAAAAGTATAAATGGTATGGAAATTTTTTTATGTAATGAATAGTAGACGTTACTATTGAGGGACACATCGTTTATGGTCTCATTGGCCCAATGTAGTAACATATAACAGTTCTTTGGACCAAGAAACCAATCAAATTGACAGAGGGGCGGGACAAACAAATTTCACAACAAGATGGCGGCTACTTCACTGGAAAATGATGATGTCTTCCACTGCAGTTTCTGAAATAAATATACACAATGTTTGTATGAAAGAAACACTTTCTTAATGTGTTTTACCCCCTTAAACGTTACTAGCATAGAAATGCTTACGAAGTTTGTGTTAGCATAATCGCTAATCGTTGCTAGCTACCTTGCCAGCAAAGGCACTGCATCAGGTAGCCTAGCAACAACAGTCACGTATTTCACCATGTTAAAAGCTAGTTTTTTGAGTTACAAAAAGCTGAATATTTCAAAAAGTATAATGAGTTTGAAAAATATAAATGTAAGCAACTCAAGTTAGACCTCTCTGCACGTTTTAAAGTTGGAATGGTGTGAATAGCTTAAAAGCAAGAAGCAAAAATGCTATCTCTAAAGGGCTGTAAAGCATTTAAAAGACCCTACCCTATAATACCAGGAGGGTCACCCTGTTAACGCGAAATTGTACCCTGTGGATTTGTTGTTTTCACAAAAATGTTTGTTTGAAAACGACCTCTGAGTCAAGATATCTCGCTTTAAATGCCTTCATCAGTCCTGATGTTCCAAATTTCCCATTTGATTCCCCTCTCCCTCCCACGTGAGGTCCTTCTGTTGAACAGAGCTAGAGCTAGGGCCTGCTGCTCTCTGGGAATCACTGGCATTGTAGAGCAGGGTCGGATTGCAAAAACTCTCGTCTGACGTATTTTAACACGGTATGAGACTTTTTTTTAGAACGTAAACACAGACCTCGCGTTTCGATAGCTATGATGCAGCTACACGCGAAATGACGATGAGCAGTATGCATCGTGGATTGACTAGAAATACACATGAAAATGGTATTTCGGGTAAACTTCCCCTTTAAGCAGGTACCGGGTAAGAACGCGGACACATAGTTTTAGTTTCACATAATGCTAGAATGACCCCCGTCTGATCCAGGTGGTAAAGCCATTCTTCCCCACACTGAAGAAGGTGCAGGGGGACACCGGGAGGGTCACCCTGCTAAGCAGGTACCGGGTAAGAACACAGACACAGTTTTAGTTTTGTGGAAGGGTGGAAGAGGACAAATGAGGAGAGTTATTCCAAGAGGGTTTTATTAATGCAGATAATAATATTTGCACGAACTGGGGTCTCTGCAGAGTAATCCCAAAGAAGTTATGATCATGTCTCCTCATTATATACATAAACAGGTGAACAATATCCACCCTTTGGCCCAAAACCCATTGGCTCACAAAAATTGGATCAGAACATTATAATTTCGACATCCTTGTAATTTTGGCAAAAACATACTAGTTGCAACATCATAACAACTTGTTTTTCTTACTCCTGTATCAATAACAACATCTGGATCCTATTAACCATTATGTCATAAGCGATTTCTAAGAAAGGCTATCACTGAACTTTCTGTCACCTCATTCTGGGATTTTCTACCACATATTCCCCCTTCTGGGACTGGAAAGTCCCATCAGCCACGGAAATCATTCATCATTAAAAATTAAGGTATGAAACAACTAGAAATAGCTTCAGCAATCAGCTGGGTATTTGCAGATATGACATATGAGTAATGAATAATGAGTGTATGAGAGTAATAGACTCAACAATCAGCTATCCCTTATCTGTTGCCAAAGTCCATCCCACCTGGGCAGCAAAACGCTAACCCCTGATATCAGTGATCATCAAAAAGATGGAGGTTTAACAACAGATATGAGCACTGCCTGAGAAACATCTCCCTGTTTGGCGGGAAGTAGGTAAAACCCTAGCATGACTCCTTTCCCTCAATATTAAGTCCAGTTTAATACTGACAACAAAAGTAAACAACAAATTATGAAAATGTTATGTGGGATATGTCAGTGTAAGTACAAATACACTTGGAAACAGTCTTCGGACGATGGTCAACATCCTCTTTCAGATGTCAAATTTATTGGTTCCACCACCTACTGGCCCTAAAAACACTAGGCAACTGCAGTGCCGGACCAGAGCAATAGAAACTTTGTAGTGGCATATCCTCTTCACTTCTCCTTGGAGATATGATTGTCCCCCAGTGTCCTAACAGGCGCAAAGTCCCTCCAGTCCATGCAACATCTCAGCCCACAGACCCTTCGACTCTCAATATTTTCACCAGCACACTTTAGTGGATCACAACATGGAGGACTACACCGAAGTGTCCTCATCGTCCTCACCCCCCTCTGACCGTGGCTTTGTTGGAGCCCAGTCAGGAACGGGGTACAAGTCAGGCTGTTTGAGAGTTTGACCATTGGACTGCATCACCATCTGGGAGCTCAATTTCGACACCACAACCCAAAACTGAAGCCAAGGTCGGCAAAGTTGATGGTGGGGAACTCAGCTGTGAGGTTCCCTGCTTCCTCACCGCACCCGGGCCTTGTTGGCACAGGTTGGCTGGGATGACCTGTGGTATGGGGGATGGCTGCGTCTGGCAGTTGGTGGCCCCTCCAGCCAGGCTCGGCAGTGGGGTCTGGTTGGTAGGAGCTTCTGTTGAAAGAGGGGTCAGAATAGTCAGACTGTCGAGACTCTCCCCGGCCTCGGTTGGCCAGGTGTAGCGGAGGAGTACCATTACCAGCCCAAGGACAGCAACTGCCACCATCACTCCCTCCGCCACCAAGAACCTCTTCTCTCTCTCTCGGCTCCTGCCCCCTGACTCCGGCTGCTCCAGGTCCGGTTTCTGGAACGGCTTCCAGATCAGCTCCTGGACCAGCTTCATCCTTCCCCTCGGCTCTGGTACCTGCAACTCTTACGTCCTCCTCTGGCGGAGCCTTAACACAGTGATTAAGATGATACCACGTGGGTGAACCCTTTACCTGGACTGCTGTCCCTGTTGACCGGATTACCTTGAACGTCGGAGGCCGTTCCACTTATGCCGGAAGACCTTCATGAACACCCAGTCTCCTGGCTGGATTGGATGTGCCTCTGGCTCCTCCGGTTCCTTCTTCTTTTCCTGTAAATATATAACTCGGTGGATGTGAGCTATTTGTTGCACAAAGATTTTTATATCCTTTTCTAACACATCCAACCCCGGTCCCTTATGCAAATGCCTATATGCCGGCGCAGGCATGGGTTGACCCGTAAGCATTTCATGCGGTGTTAGTTGCGTTTTGCGGTACACTCTACTAGGCCATGAGTGCTAAAGGTAATGCATCCACCCAGTTGAGTTTAGTGTGATCACAAATTTTTGTTAGTTTTGCCTTCAGCGTACCATTCACTCTTTCTACAATTCCTTGTGATTGTGGATGATACACACATCCTAGTCTCTGTTTTATTCCCAATTTCTGGTAAACCCCTTTTACCGTTTTGTCAATAAACTCCCTTCTATTATCTGAACTTATCATACTCGGTATGCCAAATCTGGGGATAACCTCTCTACAAAATTCTTTTACCACTGTGTCCGCATTTTTATGCTTTGCTGGTACTGCTTCCACCCATCGACTAAACCTGTCCTCAATAACCAACAAATATCTCTTTCCCTGTATTGGTCGAATCATATCTACATAATCCATTGTAATATGTCTAAACGGTCCCTCTGGTATTGGTATATGCCCAATTGGGGTGGTTATCCCTTTTCGAATGTTGTTTTTTATGCATGTCAGACATCTGCCCAGTATTGCATCTACCTGTGCTTGTAATTTAGGAGACCATAGTCCCATATTTGCTATTTTCCTTACTACCTCCCCCCTTGCGCAATGGTCCATACCATGCGCATCGGGAATCACCAAAGACAATAGATCAGTTGTAGCCACAAATAACCCATTATGATTCCTCCAAACACCATCAGAGCCTTGAGACGCTCCCCTCTGCTTCCACAGGTCTTTCTCGGCCTGGGGAGCCGCATCCTGAATATCAACCAAATCTTGCTCTGTAATTTCAGTTGTTAGCTCGGCAGTTAACATCATGATGGCTTTTGAGTCTACATTAACCGCCAACTTTGCAGCTTCATCCACTAAATTATTTCCCCTTGTCCGCAGGGAGGAATCTTTCTTATGTGCTTGACACTTTACAATAGCTATCTTTCTAGGAAGCATCATAGCCTCCATAAGTGCTATTACTTGGTCATGATGCTGGATTGGTGAACCATCTGTTTCCCTAAAGCCTCTAGCTTTCCACGTTGCCCCAAACAAATGACAAACCCCATGAGCATAAGCTGAATCAGTATAAATATTCACAACACTGTCCTTTGCTAATTTACAAGCTTCCGTTAGCGCCACCAGCTCCGCTAACTGCGCAGAACATGGCTGCACACACTGTCCTGACTGTCTAGTCACTAAAGTATCATCTGAACTTAGCTGTACTACCGCATAACCTGCTTTCACCCCCTCTAAATCCCTATAGCATGATCCGTCAACAAAAAAGATAAGTTCCGCTAACGGTAATGGAACAGCACACAAATCAGATCTCAACTTAATAAATGACTGCACCTCTGATTCACAGTCATGCGGCTCACCCTCATGAGGGAGATGTACAGTTGAAGTCGGAAGTTTACATACACCTTAGCCAAATCAATTTAAACTCAGTTTTTCACAATTCCTGACATTTAATCCAAGTAAACATTCCCTGTTTTAGGTCAGTTAGGACCACTTCTTTATTTTAAGAATGTGAAATGTCAGAATAATAGTAGAGAGAAATATTTATTTCAGCTTTTATTTCTTTCATCACATTCCCAGTGGGTCAGAAGTTTACATACACTTAGTTAGTATTTGGTAGCATTGCCTTTAAATTGTTTAACTTGGGTCAAGCGTTTTGGGTAGCCTTCCACAAACTTCCCACAACAAGTTGGTGGAATTTTGGCCCATTCCTCCTGACAGAACTTGTGTAAGTGAGTCAGGTTTGTAGGCCTCCTTGCTCGCACACGCTTTTTCAGTTCTGCCCACACATTTTCTATAGGATTGAGGTCAGGGCTTTGTGATGGCAAATCCAATAACTTGACTTTGTTGTCCTTAAGCCATTTTGCCACAACTTTGGAAGTATGCTTGGGGGTCATTGTCCATTTGGAAGACCAAGCTTTAAGTTCTTGGCTGATGTCTTGAGATGTTGCTTCAATATATCCACATCATTTTCCTTCCTCATGATCTATTTTGTCATCTATTTTGGGAAGTGAACCAGTCCCTCCTGCAGCAAAGCACCCCCACAACATGATGCTGCCACCCCCATGCTTCACGGTTGGGATGGTGTTCTTCGGCTTGCAATCCTCCCCCTTTTTCCTCCAAACATAATGATGGTCATTATGGCCAAACTGTTCAATTTTTGTTTCATCAGACCAGAGGACATTTCTCCAAAAAGTAAGATCTTTGTCCCCATGTGCAGTAGCAAACTGTAGTCTGGCTTTTTCATGGCGGTTTTTGAGCAGTGGCTTCTTCCTTGCTGAGTGGCTTTTTAGGTTATGTCGATATAGGACTTGTTTTACTGTGGATATAGATACTTTTGTACCTGTTTCCTCCAGCATCTTCACAAGGTCCTTTGTTGTTGTTCTGGGATTGATTTGCACTTTTCGGGCCAAAGTACGTTCATGTCTAGGAGACAGAATGTGTCTCCTTCCTGAGTGGTATGACGGCTGCGTGGTCCCATGGTGTATATACTTGCGTACTGTTGTTTGTACAGATGAATGTGGTGCCTTCAGGCGTTTGGAAATTGCTCCCAAGGATGAACCAGACTTGTGGAGGTCCAAAAAGTTTTTTCTGAGGTCTTGGCTGATTTCTTTTGATTTCCCCATAATGTCAAGCAAAGAGGCACTGAGTTTGAAGGTAGGCCTTAAAATGCATCCACAGGTACACCTCCAATTGACTCAAATGATGTTTCAAATGATGTGAAATTAGAAATTTCTAAAGCCATCATTTTCTGAACATTTTCAAGCTGTTTAAAGGCACAGTCAACTTAGTGTATGTAAACTTCTGACCCACTGGAATTGTGATATAGTGAATTATAAGTGAAATAATCTGTCTGTAAACAATTGTTGGAAAAATGACTTGTGTCATGCACAAAGTAGATTTGCCAAAACTATAGTTTGTTAACATGAAATCTGTGGAGTGGTTAAAAAATGAGTTTTAATGACTTCAACCTAAGTGTAAGTAAACTTCCGACTTCAACTGTATCAAGTCTGCAGGGTTGACTGTACTACATGTTTTTATAGTCACATCTGGGTACTGCAACAACCTAGTATATGCCTGCAGACGCTGATTAGTCAACACAAATTTACCCCTCTCAATCAAATTTGCCAACTTGTGATGTGTGTGAATGTCATACCCCATGGTTATACTGGAAGCTTTTTCATACATCAAATGTATGCCCCTGATAGCAAGGCGGCAGCCCTTGTTCTACTGGTGACAAGGCAGTTGAATAGTAAGCTATTGGCTGTGTCTTTCCTAGACCTATCTGCTTTTAAAACCGGATGTATGGGAGTATTAGCTCCCGAGCGCGTATGTATAAGCACCCCTGCAGTCAACAGGCCTTCTATTGTACTTATAATACCCTGCTCTGCCTCTGGCTTCATAGGATACTGCCATATGTTATGCCTACACCCTGGTTTAAGCACTATCTCTACAGGTTGAGCTGATTTAATGAGCCCTACATCTGTTGTGTTGAGACCATAACTCTGTTGGTACTTGAGACAGCATGTCGCTAAACAAATCCTCATCGCTTTCTACCATAATGTGAGCATTGTTAGGCAACCTAACCACTTGTGGCACAGCTAGAGCCGAAAAAGATATCATAATTTTAATGTAGTTTTTGTCTTCACGATGCCATATTTGTGGACACTGTGTCGAAGTCCACTTTTGTTCGCTTGCCTCTTTTACCATGGGCCCCAAATGTTTAGACTCATATTCCGGATTTATTTTTAGCGTAACATGCGGGATTGCATGTTCTATTTTAAATTGATCTTTTAAATACTCATTATTTAACACAGTCAGAGCAGCTCCTTGTTTTCCTATTATTATTGAAGCTGAATCAATCTGCACCCGCTGTGTCTGTCCTTTCAGCCAGCGCTCATTTCTCTTTTCATCATTCTTCTTATAATATTGCAACGTGCAGTGAGATTTCAGCTCTGGCTCTTTGGACTGGGGGATCTGAGCCATTATGAAAGGCTCCCACGGATGGCAAATGCTGTACACTTCATCCTTGATGCCCCCCAGCCAGAAGACAGTGGACTCTTCACAGCTTTGGGCTTGCAAAGTCATTTGATACACACCACTTTCCATGCCAATTCCATCAGCTGTGCAGAGTATTTTGCATCCGAGTTTACACATGGCATCCCTTCCCAACAAATTGATAGAAGTATTTTCCGAAATCAGAACTGGTAATGTCTCTGGAGTCCACCCTGAGGGTGACAGGTTCTGAGTTGGGGATCAGCTGCGTGGTTCCCGAGAATCCAACTGTCCTGACAAATTGTCCTGACCGGGGAGATGTGAGGCATAGGATGGTGACACACAAGTGTACGCGGCTCCTGTGTCCACCATCATTGGTGTTGTTTTGCCTCCAACTTGAACCTGCAGCATAGGTTCTTCATCAGCTGCTGTCGAGACCATGGATAGCTGATGCTCCCCCCTCAGATATTCTGGGCACCCCTAGTAACCTTGATTGGGGTCCTCCCACCTGTTGGAGGGGCCTCGTGGCCCATTTGGGTTCCGCTGGTTTCCAGGCGGCGGCGGTGACATCCAAGGGTTAATCCTACATTCTCTTCTTCGGTGTCCTGGCCGTCCGCATCCCCAACAAACCTCTAGTTGACCAGGCGTTCCTCTACGCCCATTTGGCCCTTGATTTTGGTAGACATTTCCTTGTTGTCAACCCGGTCTGTTGGAACTCTGCCTCTGCTGTGGCCCCCATCCTCTTCCTCTCCCTACTTGGGGCTGAACAGAGCCATAATTGTTAATCACTTGAGGCTGGGGGCTATAGGCAGATGCAGGTGTTGGCAGGGGAGGGCCTTGACTTAGTGCTCCTACCACTCCTTCCACTTTCTTTTTCCCTTCGTTGAGTTGCTGCTGAGTGAGTTTTCTCAGCTCAGTTCTATCACTTTCTGTTCATGACTCCTGAGCTTCTCCACTGCATGGGTCACATGGTCACAGAACAGGATATACTCCATGTCCAGCAGCCCCACGATGTCTTCCAATCTGCTGCGCACTGGACCAGGTAGGCCTTTCAGCACATTTTCCCAGAACATGGCTCTCTGAAGAGGGTCATCCTCGGGATTCTGACCGAGTTCACACCTCCACTCCTTCTGCAGCTTATGTAGATAGGCCCCAGGGTTTTCTGTCTCTCCCAATAATGCACCACCCATCAATCCTGGTCTTATCCGGGCAGGATACCGTCGCCTCAGCTCTTCCCACAGCAAGCCACGTTGCCTATTGAACAAATCCCCATCATGAACTTGAGTTCCTACAGCAATGATCATCGTGGATCGTGGACGAATCACCCCCTTCTGCTCCATCTTCCTTTTTTGGGTGACTCTCTTTTTCTGTCCAGGTCTCTCCGAGCCTCCTCCTCCTCTGTCTGGCTGTCCGACGACTCCTCTTCGCTTCCAGCATTCTCGCCGGCCCCCCAGCGTTCTGCCTTGAGGATCTTTTTCTTCACTCCTGGTTGGAATCCTCCTTTTGCCCCTTTCTTGGCTCGCGGTAGGGTTACCACTTCTGGATATAGTCTCCCGGATCTGAGATTACGCATGGTTCCAGGTCCCCCAATCTCCTCCAACTGCGTATAATCTCCCATCATGTCGACCTTGGTTACCGGCATCTGGGCTCCATACGGTGGTGGAGAAGCTTTTTCCCCCTCCTTCTTCAACACTTCTTTGCATTTCTTAGTTGTCTTCGCCCACTCTTTTCCTCGTTTCAGGAACATTTCTATCACAGCCAGTTCGTCTTTTCTCTTTTCCAGTCGTTTACTTCCTTTTTCATTCACTTTATGATTCTTTATGAGGGTTGCCATCTCCTCACACAGGCATATATCAAATGTGCCACCCTTTGGCCATTGGGTAGTGAGATTCTTGGTTCTTCGCTCCCATCTCTGGCCCACCTCTCTTATCTTCTTTTCCAACTGAGGAGCTGCTTTGATTATTATTTCTTCCGCTGTTGCCATAGCAGTGGCCATGTTGCCCCACAGCCCACCATCCAGTACCGGATCCACAATACACGCAGCCTTTCGTGCCACCCAAGCACTCAGACAATTGCCCGTTCAACCGGAAAATTTAGTACTTGGCCAGGTTGTCCCATCAACCAAACTCCCCAGCAATTGAGTGGCTCAAACCAAACCTACAACCAGGTACCAGACAGGCGTCCTGCCAATCTCCCTATTTCCTCGCTTCCCCCTCCAGCACGCCGTTTCTGGCAAGCCCTGTAGTTATAGCTCTGTATACAGATATATTTGTATGTGTACTGTATACTCTAACCTGTGACTTATAGTATGAGTATATTGTCTTTACGCTTGAGTGCGTGCCAGCTTACGTGTGTATATGTGCATGTGTGTGTACATGAGTGTATGAGTGTGTATGTATGATGCTTGTGTGTGTGTGTGTGAGTGAGTTCTAGAATGTGCGTGTGTGAAGAAATAGTGAGTGAGTGAGCACGAGAGAGAGAGAGAGCCGGCCCGTAGCCACGGCTTGGCACACAATTCCCTTACTCACATTAGAGCACACACAACAGCCCCTCCCAACTCTCTTTTTATCTCACACAAATCCTTCTAAACAACAACTCTGCACAAAAACATCCCTCAAAATACCCTCATTGGTGTGAAAAAACGCTCTCTCTATATCTCACATCGACCTCTCTACTGTCGGCTTTAACTCTGCATTTTTTCAACACCCACTCTCTATATATTTGTTCTAAAACATCAATTATAAGGACCCGTCTCACTAGAAACTGCACTGTATTTTTCGAGATTTGCGTGCTGAATCAGATTTTTTTGAATCTCTTTTTTGCAATTTCACATTTGCCTCTCCCAGCACGTTCATCTATTTAGTGAGTTTCCTCACACTTGTATAAGATATGCTCGACTTGGGACAAGCTCTAGACGCCTTTTTTTACGTCTGTATCATCCAAGACCCCTGTCTTGGACTCAGCTCATACAGTTTTATGATCCATCTTATGGATTTTTGCAGTCTCACCTTTTTAGGGTGCAAATGTTAAAACAAATGTTAAACAAACCCCCAAGGCTTATCTTCTGCCTCCTTTAGAAAACAAAAAACAAAAACAACCCCGGGTCTCTTCAAGGCTACTTACTGCAGTAAGACTTTATTAGTGCATGCACATTAGTTCTCCTCTGAATAAACCGTCCATTCCACATAACCAATTGTGTATTCACTTTTTGGAGAGTTCTGATGCTTACCAAGCCTGAACAGGGATTCAGAGCAATTCACCTGCACAGGATTATACTACAAATAAGGAAAAATGCTTACCTGTGGCCACTTTTTATGTGCAGAAGAACCAGCTCCAATCTCCCGTCCTTTTTGGCTTTGGCAGCAGACTCTATCCAATATCACGTCGGGCTGTCACCAATTTTTGCGGAAGGGTGGAAGTGGACAAATGAGGAGAGTTATTCCAAGAGGGTTCACACTGTTTTATTAATGCAGATAATAATATTTGCACGAACAAACTGGGGTCTCTGCAGAGTAATCCCAAAGAAGTTATGATCATGTCTCCTCATTATATACATAAACAGGTGAACAATATCCACCCTTTGGCCCCAAACCCATTGGCTCACAAAAATTGGATCAGAACATTATAATTTTGACATCCTTGTAATTTTGGCAAAAACATAATAGTTGCAACATCATAATAACTTGTTTTTCTTACTCCTGTATCAATAACAACATCTTAATCCTATTAACCATTATGTCATAAGCGATTTCTAAGAAAGGCTATCACTGAACTTTCTGTCAATCCTCATTCTGGGATTTTCTACCACAGTTTCACATAAAGCTAGAATGACCTCTGTCTGATCCAGGATTCAAAAGTTCATTTGGCCCTGCACTGAAGAAGGTGTTTTTTCTGATACACACTGTTGCATTTGGTGTTGGATGGTTCTGTTTGAGGTTTCAAAAGTTTTTGGGCTCCTTATAATATTGTATTTAATGTTGTTTAATTTCAGGCGGGGAGCTATATCAGAGTGGATATTCAGAGCACTATTAAAACGAATAAGTGTAATTAAGTGTCCTGACTGAAATGAAGTTTAGGTGACAGACAGCTGAAGGTGATGGACAGCTGTATCCACGTATGAAAGAAAGCAACACATCACATGTTCACAGGACTAGGCTTAAAAGATCCGAGTTATGCAACAGTGTTTTCGCCACTGGCTATGCAAGTTCATTTTGGTCATCCCACCCACCACCCCAGCTTCCACCTGCAGGTTCGCTCAGTGTTTTTACCTACCTATGGGGGATTTTAAAAGTTTATGGGGGAGCTATATCAGAGTAGAGCCATCCAATTATGCCAACCTAATGTATTACCATTTTCATTAAACGATGTAAGTGTCCTGACTGAATATTAGTTAATTTGAAATAAACAAACCTTGAAGCTAAGTGTGTATAAACACATAATTATTGAGAAAAATCTGCATGATTCTGCAACAGTAGCCAGGTAAAAGAAAACCTGAACTACAGTTTGCATGAATTCAACACAAATGAAAAAGCAGATGAAGCCTTTTAATCATAGACTAGATTGCACATCTAAAATGGTTGCACTCTGTGGTGTTCATGGGTCATTTCCCAATATTGCCATTGACAAACTGCACTAATCTGAAGTTAAACCTTTAAGACTTCACTTAGGTCTAGATTAGCCCTAATCAGACTTTTTAAATCGAGACGAGGGAAAGTCTGAGACTATTTTAAACCATGACTGAGAAATGGAATTCAATGTCACACTGTGGCTCATATGATTTCCCTATAAAGCCATTCCCTTGCCTATGATGCCCTCCAGTAGTCAAACATTGCCAGATTGGGAAGATTCAGTTTCAAAATATTGCACTATAATTTCAGCCTCAGTTTTACGTCTGTGGAGGGACAACACCTGTAGTCTTGTGTGGATTATGAAATACTGAAAGCTATTTTACTAGATCTGATGGCAGCTGTCTGACATGACAATCGAACCGACACTCGTGAACAAGCCCACTGTAAACACGAGCCACGTGACGGCAAACGTTTCTTGACCGAATGGCGACGGAGCTCAAGGAAGTATCGGGGATTTAGCACTGTGTTGTGCTAGAGTTAATATAATCGCTCGGAAATGTACAGGCGTTGACAGAAAGGTAATAGGTTCGTGCCATTATACATGTCACTCACAAACTCCGGTGGATGCATCTCTTGAATAGAATATGAAACTGGGGGGGGGGGGGCATGATCATTGCTGCGTCTGTGCTAGCTAGCTAGCATTAGCACGCTAATTGCTGGCTGCAAACAAACATGCAGCGGCCTAACTTTTTGTCTGTCATCATATTACAGCAGCTAAAAAACTACATCAGCATAATTTATTTTTGTGTTCTTAAGGGTAGTGGGATTGTCTTAATGTGTTGTTGTAGAATTAAGCCCCTCATAAACCTTGCTATTATTGTTTACACTAATACACTGCTAGCTTCCTACTACTACTAGCAAACACAGCTGAAATGTTGGCTGCTGTACTCAGGCCTGTACAAGCTTCTTTGCAAGCTAGCTGGCCAGCTTACCACTACCACCACTAGCCAACATGCAGCCTTTACCGTTTGATATGTACTTCATTAGCTAAATACTTTATGCAACGATTAAGCCACTGCATTCACCAAGTGTCGTTTTTTTTTTTGGGGGGGGGGGGGGGAGAACAACCATATCCCTCCCCCAACTCGCTAACGGTTTAGCAAGCTTAGCTACAGCAACGTTAGCTAGGATATCCATGCATTGCTAGTGATACTTGATGGATTGTTTGTCTGCAGTTACCTTGAACCCGTGTCCGCCTCTCAAAGTTTAGTGCTATATTTGCAACATGTTAAAAAAACACTTATCCATTAAATCTTATTGTGTTCATCGATTCGTTTTTAGATATACGGAATTTCACGTTGATCGTGTTAGGTGTTCTGTAATGAAGATTTCAGGAGGTGTCAGTCATCACAGTAAGTAGCCTACAGCTGTGGAACATCCTCATACATGTAACGTTAGCATGCCAACTCTCTGGTTAACTGATGCTGCTTTATATTTGATAGCTGTAACATTAGCTCAATTGTCTGCACCAAATGTTCAAAAAATTTCTAGTAATCAACATTGATTAGATACAGATTGGCAGTCAGGCTTGTTCAATGCTGCTGTACATGAGCGGTTTCAGATGTCATCATATAATTATTGTTTTGTCTATGTTTTAATCTGTAGTCTGTTCTTTTGTTCCTGCAGAGCTAACACAAAGGCAACAGCATTCATGGATATAGTTGACACCTTTAACCATTTAATTCCCAGTGACCAATTGGATTCCTTATTAATAGGCCAGAACTTGGAATGTGAAGCAATCAATGTGTTTGGAACAAGTCTCAATCAATTGGGAGACTCGCTAAAGAACATGCTTAGTGACAAAGATCCCATGTTTGGATCTGCAAGCTCCCAGTTCAATCTCCGAGATAATGATGACACAAACTTTCAGATTGCTGGGTCAACAGGTATGCGTTTTCCCACTGTATTGACCATTTACCCCCCCCCCCCCCCCCCCCCCCCAATTTGAATAACTGACCAAATTTGATAAGGTGAATTACGTTAATGTGCTTGATTCTTTGTGTCTACCTGTTGTCCCTCTTCTCTCTAGTTCCAGATTTTGACAGTAGTCCAACAGAGAGTGGCCTTAACAACACTGGTGGGGAGTTGACTCGTGAGGTCTCTGCACGAGTCAAACGATCAGTTGGCAGACCCAAGAAATATGCAGGTCGAGTCACTCAAGGTTAGTTGTTGTTTTAAGTTTGCTTAATTGTTGCTGTCTAATTTTTCTTTTGGTCTTAAAATGATTATGGGCTCATGAAAATGCCCCTGAAACTTTGAAGGGGTACAAATACTTTATCCTACGGATTTGTTTATCAAGTGTATTTACCTTACCAGACAGGTAGGGGTAGAGGCGAGTGCAGCAAGGGAGAGATGAGAGGCAGAAGAAAGAGGAGAGGAGAGGGGGAGAAGAAGAAGAAGAAGAAGAGGAGGAGGAGTAGTAGAGGAGGAGGAGGAGTAGAGGAGAGAGACCGCTTTTGTCTGGGAAGTACAGACTGTCAGGACCCCAAATTGGTAGGTCTTCCAAGGCTTAACCTCTTAAGCTTTAGGCCCTATTTGACTAATTTCCATCTAAAAAACATACCCAAACTAAGCTGCTTATAACATTAGAAATATGATGATCATATGCAAAAGCAGGATGCCATTTGATAGGCAACACCTTGAAGTTTGTGTGGATTTGTTCAGATCATAGTTCAGAATAACATACTACACATGACAAGGAGACAAAGTGCAAATAAAATATCTGAAATGTATTTTTTAATTTTAAAAGCCATCTTCCACAGAACATTGACAAGTCTACTATAGGTCACAAGAGCTGAAAACACTTTACAGTTACATATTCTTTACAATATACAATAAAGCACAGTAATATGAACAATAATCACCTTTACACCTTCTGATTGTAAGGCACACCCCCCCGTCTCATTGGATACAAGCCTGTCTGGTTTTCCACATCCTAAAGCTTTATTGTGTGACTTCAACACGGAGAACATCGTATACAGTACGCTTCGGATGGATCATTACACCATGTGTCTTAAATGGCAATAAATATATGTTCTAAAATTAGTGTCGTTTGAATTCAAGTCTTGTTTTATCTAATTTTGATATTCACCCCAACTCAGTTGGGGGGCAATGCCAGCATGTGCGCATGCCCCACGCCAGCAGCCCACGCAAGCGAGTGTGCAATTCAAAACCTTGACCCCACACTGCTGGAAAAAAAACCTTGGGGAAACACTAACATCCTTGCTGCATATGCATAACGTGTAAACGTTAACGATGGAGGAAGGAATTCCTATCCAGTTAGATGAAACAAAAACTTGTTTCGGGATTTTCTCAAACTTTTTCTGTCTATTTTTAACCACAGGAATATTAATTTGTCATGAAAACCTTTAGTATATAGGAACAACGCAAAACACGGTCTCATTATGATAACAGAATATTGCCCCCCAATAACACAGTCCGGTATCAGTGTATTTTCTTGTGCGCGCACACTCATTCCCACTCAAGCACATTTCACAGCCTCTCTGCCGCCCAGCGCTGATTTATTTGGTGAGGTTTGTGCACTTGTCCACCACTCCTCTTGAACTGAGCTGAACAGAGAGAATGATGCCTACAACACAGGTAGCCGTATTCTGCTATTTCCCTATAGGCCTAAATTCGCCAGATGCTTTGCTTGTCTAATTACTTAACCCATTTACTCCTAAAACGCCTGCTAAAAACGGCTATCAAAACCTATGGTATTCTAGGATTAATGTCCTTATCTCCTGAGGGTTTTCCGAAAAAATACTAAGAATTGTCAACGTCTACCAAAACCTTAATATCTAAGCCTCTGTAGAAACATGAAATAAATTGCATTTTAAAGGTAAGAATCACAGGTTGTATTAAAACATGCTCCCTTAGCACTAACATACCAACACATTTTTCTAAAAATCCTCAAAATCAGGGGAAGAAAAAAATATTTTATTTGATTTATTTATATAACAAATAACATTTTAAACATGCCAACACACAGACCAAGGCACCTTGGTATGAGAGAGAGGTGGGAAAGGAGTGGGAAGGAGTGGGGAAAGTCCTGAGGTGGAACTGGGAACAGTCTCAGTTTCACTATATCCTGAATCGAAGGACGTGGTGCATGAAGCACTCGCGGTGCAGAGGAACGTCACACTGCCTGCACCCCATCAGAGTTGACCCAGGACGCACGTTGGTGCCGTGGTGCTTCAGAGAACACTCCCTACAGGTCTTCCTCTTATTGTTAATCTGGACCAGGTCATGCTCAGCAGAAGCTCCAGCTGGGGTGGTGGGGAGCACCTGGGGAGCACTTCTTGCAGTGACGGGGACGATTAGCTCCATGGTCAGATCCTCCAGCCAGTCCTTGTAGCCGCCCCTCCTATACTTCCACTCGGCTCCTCCTGCAGACCTGGCAGCCACAAAGGCATTGTAGCACGCCACCGTAGCAAAGTAAAAGAACAGCCTCCTCCACCACTTTGTAGACCGATGTTGGATCTGGTAGTAGCCCACCATCTGGTCCAGAAGGTCTACCCTCTTCATATGTTGCTGATAGTCAGCAAGGCATGCTGGCACCCGAACCTCCATCTGGCGTTGACCATTGGCCTTCCTCCTCACTGACCCATAATCTGTCGGGTCATGGTAGTTGGAGAGGACCATCACTGCCTTGGTGTCCTGCCAGATGCAGAAGGTCAAGTCATCCCGCTGCGCCACCTTGAACTCATGCCTGTTCAAGCCAGCCTGCTTTGTGAGGTCCTTGTTCTTGGGGAGGTCCTTCCTGTTGGCACGCACCGTTCCACAAGCTTGCACCCCCCTGGTCTTGAGGTCCACCATCAACTTCACACCGGTGTAAAAGTTGTCCATGTATACGGACAGGTTGGACCCGAAATAAGGTGTCGCCAGGTCTGAGACTATCCGGTGAGCCAGGTCTTTCTCCGTCTTACCCTGAATGGCCCCCCGTGTACACCTGAAAATTGGTGACATAGCCTGTATTGCTCTCCGCCATGACCCACACCTTTATTCCCCACTTCACCGGCTTCATGGGGAGGTACTGCCGGAAGCCCAGGCGTCCCTTGAACTTTACCATGGACTCATCCACGGTCACAAAGCCATTGACCTCATAAAGTGCCTGGAATCTAACCAGGAGGAGGTCCATGAACCCCCGGAGCTTCCAGAGCTTGTCCGATTTGTCCACGGCAGGGTCCATGTTATCTTGGAGATAGAGATATCTGAAAATGCATATGATAAGATTAATGAGTTTAAGCCTAACATGTATTGCCATCATTGTATTTATTTATATGTATTAAGTGAGAGAACGGAACTCGGAAGAGAGCGCAAGAAAACAAAACACAAATCATTACCTCCAGATCATGTCAAAGCGGTCCCTTGCCATGGCCTTGGGGACGTGGGTCTGGTACAACCATTTGGTCTGCCTCCAGTAATCCCTGCGTGCTGGCAGCTTCAAAATGCCGAAGGTGAAACACAGCCCGACAAATGTCTTCATCTCCGTTTTGGAGACAGGGTTCCACATGGAGTAGGTGGGGGTCTGACCGCGCGTCTCTTCAGCGTACCGATTCGTTTCCGTCACCAACATGTCCCAAAGCTCATCGGTAAAAATTCGCGAAAAGAATTCCAGTCTACCTGGAATCCGAGAAAGTCGTCCTCCTCCTCCTCTCAGTCTGTCCCGAAATCCCTATCCAAAGGATCATCAGGTAGATAATCATCCTCTACCTCCTCCTCCCTCTCAAACTCCTCAATCTCTCCCAACTCTGTCACTGCCCTCGCTGTCAAACTTTTCCTCTGCCGTAGCCATTTCGCCGCTCTCAAAATAAAATCTACAATAAACGCACGTGTATGTCTGATTGATCCACATGACATTTGGGTGGTCACGTATTTGAAAAAAATCAACAAGACCCACCTCGTGTATTTGAACCAATGACAGTGCATTATATGCTGCACGCCTCATGAAAAATACGACAAATAAAAAATGCTGCGCCACGCAGCATCCGGCAGGAGAGGCAATGCTGCGTTACGCAGCAACCGGCGGGAGAGGCAATGCTGCGTCGCGCAGCATCCGGCACAAATGGGTTAAAGCGCAACAACACTTTTTCAGTGTTAATCACCTATGTCAAACCGGATAATTGGTAGTAGACATAATTAATGATGAAATTACCTTATTTTTCAGCATGTAGGCCTTGAGAAAGAGCTACCATCCGTAGAATACGTCCCCAGCCGAACTACAGAGGCTTAACTGCAAACCACGGCGATCCTCAAAAAGGATCATCAGGTTCCAGTTTGTTAAAAAGCCTGCAGAAGTCTGGGGGGAAAAAAAGGAATTGTGGACAGATAAGACGAATATTATGTATCTGCAAGAGAAAGTTTGGAGAAAAAATTATCTGCCCAAGATTTACAGCATACCACCTCATCTATGAAACATGGTGAAGGGTGTGTTATGGTTTGAGCATGTATAGCTGCCACTAGAACTGGCTTAACTTGTCTTAATTGATGATATAACTGCTGACAGCAGCAGCAGAATGTATTCTGAAGTGTACAAAAACATCTTGTCTGCTCAAGTGCATGCAAATGGCTCCAAATTCATTGGATGGCGCTTCATCAAAACATACTGCCATAGCAACTAGAGAGTTTTTCAGGGCCAGAAAGTGTAACGTTTTTGACTGGCCAAGTCATTCTTCAGATTTAAATTCAATTGAACATGCATTTCATTTCCTGATCAGATTTTAGGCAAAAAAAAACCTCAAAACAAACAACTGAAGATGGCTGCAGTACAGGCTTGGCAGAGCATCACCGGAGAAGACACCCAGCGTCTGGTGTGGTCAATGGGTCGCAGACTTCAGGCAGTTATTGCATGCATTGTCGTTCAAATACTAAACATGACTGCTTAATTTGGACGTTATATAAAACTGTCCCATTACTTGAATTACAATCGACAATCTATACTTTAACCTCCATTGTATTTGTTTGATTAAAAATCCAAACTTTTGGAGTATAGAGCCAAAAGAAGAAAAAATGCTTGTGCCTCCTTCGAATCGTACGCGCATGCAGAAACACAATTATTGTCCAACACGGCAAGTCCTTTTCGGGGGTTATATTATTATTTGCAAGGAGGATGATGTTGTGTGGACAGAGGTGGCAGATTTCTAACAAACTTACACCCTGCTCCTTTAATGTTTTCCATATCTGAATCTTGTTCATATCCACAGATTTGATTAAGCTATTCCTTTCTTGAAATGTGAAATCAGAATTCATAGTAATTCTCAATTTCCTTTTCTTTTTTTGTCTCCTTTTTTTTGTCTCCTTTTTTTTTTTTTTCAGAAGGAGGTGCAGGCAAAGAGTCTTCAATCAAATCGATCAATACCAAACCCCCTGGAAGACCTGGGAAGAGAGGGGTTAACAGGCAGCAAAAGCCAGTCCTGATACAGAAGGGAGCAAGTGCCTCTCAGGTGAAGAGAGAGTTGGCCCTCGGGGGTCGGATAAACATCTATGATCTTGAACTTGGACCTTGGTTGAATCCTGTCGTCGTCTTAAGGCGGTTGACTGTCACAGTTGGTGGATTCAGAATTGAGCTGCTTCCAGGACCCTCCCATACAAATGCGGACCAGTCTATTTGCCTTGAGCATGGCTTCTCATATGGTGGGGTTATGGAATATGCCATGGTGCAAAATGAAGCTGTCGATGTGCAGAACCTGACACCACAGACTTTTGGAAGTTTAGACATTGCTCAGACCCTTGTGAAGTGTTGTGGTGATGGCGACCTTCCCCTTGGGTTAGGCCCTTATGTTAATCCTAATGATGTTCAGGCTGCCAATGGGGCAATCCTAGGCAGCTTGGCAGAGACCAAACTCAACAACCAAAGTGATTCTCAGAAGCATGGTCCAGTCGGGGTGGCAAACAAAGATGGTAAGGAGCAAAGGATTCCAGCCAACAAGCAGCTCAAGCAGGCACTATCCTCAGCCAAGAATAAGCATTTGGTTCCAAGGAGACTAAGCAGCATGGTGAAAGGACCCCAACATGTCCTGTCAAAAAAGATCCAGAGAGGTGACTTAGAAAGTATCAAAGCCATGACAAGAAAGCAAGTCATTATGTCATTAAAAAGGCCATCAGAATATGGCTCAACTCAACCCGCCCCCAAAATACAGAGATTGCAAGATGGAAGTCCTGTGAAACTAAAACTGAAATTACCAGACATGGCTCTTTCCCCAAAAAAAACGTTATTGCCTGACAACCGTCCTGATGTGCAACAGGGGATGTCTAAACACCCTCACTCTCACGTTGGACCCAAATCACAAAGTGCACACCTGTCGCCTGGTAAACCTGGCCATCCACTAAAGGAGACACCTGAGGTGGAGGCTGGGGAGCAAGAGCCACATAAAGTGAAAAAGCCAGAGAAGACCCTACAAAAACAGAAGAGCAGAAATGCTAGCAGGACCATCTCTGTGGAAGAGCCGCAGTTGTTCATCCCTGATAACGCTCCTGTTGTGAAAAAGGAAACTATTGATGAGGAACCTGTATGTGAGACTGTATGGGAGCTAAGCAAGAGCTGTGGATTATGCAAGACAGACCATAGCAACAGGTAGGTAATAGGCAATAGTGTTTACTATTCACATTCAATGTGTAGAAATGCAAGAAATGTAGCATGAAGGCAACTTTTTAATTACTAAGATTTTTAAGTAACAACATGAATCTAGAATTGTCTCAAATCAAATCCCTTGAATGAAAAGTATGAAAGAAGACCAGGTGCACAGCTTGACAATTAAAACATCTCTGCTGCGTTGAGAGCACACGTTGTCTGGACACTAAACAACATGGCTTTGTTTAGGTTCATGGTAGGCTGTGGTCGCTGTGGCTACTGGTTCCATGGCGACTGTGTGGGACTTGACCTGTTGAAAGTGCAGCAAATGGAGAAGGACGACCAGGTGTATGTCTGTCTCAAATGCTGCTCTGAGGACAACACCAAGGTGGAGCCTGATACCCAGGAAGGCACCAAGATGGAGGACCAGCCCAAGCTTGAGGCCCAGGTCAACAAGCTACCTCTCAAGCAGAAACAAGGGTCCTCACAACCTGTCACGTCAGGGGGAGTTAGGCCATCCAGAAAAGTAAGTCATTAGCCTGCATCCATTTATTTGAACATAGCTGTTTAAACCCTTACTGTGTCATTTTAAAATGTGCACAAGCTGTCAGCAAAAATTGTTTTGGTAACAGTGATTAGCATTTTCCTTTGAAAATGCCTTGCTGCTTTTCAAGCTAATTATTGGTTTAATTTAATGATGCAGATTGTGTCCTCTTCAGCTAATTCAGCTGATATTTTTCAAAACCAGTGTTACCCCCCCATACAAGGGTTTGTTAATTTTTTTAAATTCCTTTATCTTATTGCCACTTTACACATGGGGTGTATGGTTACCATGATGTCCACACCATTCTTCACTGTCAATTGCATTCACTCTTTTTCACCATTGCCATGCCATTTTGTTTTCAGTACCATTGAAGCAATTTAGATTTTGATCACTCCTCAAATACCACTGATGTTAAAAAAAAATTACCTACACCATTTAGAATCAGTCTTGGTCATTAGATGTAAATTATTTCACTAAGGATGCAATTTATGTCTGTGTTTTGACCTAATGTAGGATTCTGCGGAAAGAAGGCAGTCAACAGAGGTCAAAGATGCAGTACAGAAAACCGGTACTTTTACTTTATATTTCATGCAGTATGTTGTCACAGTGCCCCCCACCTGCTCAGAGTTGAGAATAACGTCTGCCATTCTGTCCCAATAGGAGTGCACGTAAAACAAGAGACAAAAAGCAAGATGTCACCTGCATCCTCAAAGAAGCCATCTGTGGAGCACATCAGGAGGAGTGTGCGTGATACTCTGAAGGACATCCTCCTGAAACGGTAAACATCCATTATGACAGTCTAATGGAGACTTCTTCTAGAAACCCCATCAATGTTGGCTGTTGCACCATTTGCTTTTATGTTCAGTCAACTTAACGTGTTCTGATTTCTCAATGTCTACCAAACACAGCCTGCCATAATAATTGTTTTTAAAGCTTAGGACTACTGTGTGTGTCTGTCAACTTTTGTTTTTAGGTTGAAGGAGTCCGACCTCAAGGTCTCCACAGAGAAGGTAGCTGAAGTTTCTAAGAAGACTGAGAGAGAGCTTTTCCACTTCTACCGGGACACTGACAGCAAATACAAGAGCAAGTACAGGAGCTTAACGTTCAACCTCAAAGATACTAAAAACAATGTAAGTTACTATGTCATAACATTTACAAAACAAGTCTCCTTAATCATAATCTATTAATTACAATTGCAGTCATCTTTTTACCCCCATTACACACAGATACACTTTCTTGCAGTTTCCAGTACTCTTCTCTCGAAATTAGATGCAGTTCAGTATATTACTGTAAAACTTCCAATAAGCGCTGAGTCTCCAACAAACGCCTGTCTCCAATAATACACACCGGGTCAAAAATAAATTGTGAAAAAAGCGACATGACTTTTGCCGGTATGTATCCTCAGGGTTCTCCCCAAAGCATGCAAGAGTGGGGCTGTGCCACGCTGTGAACTTGGCGGCACCACTATGTAAACATTGTAGGTTCATAATTTTCATATAATGTTTGTGGGGTCTAAACAGAATAACCGGCAGTAGTCTCCAATATGCACCGGGACCTCTCTTGGACTTAGATTAAACCTAGGCCTAGACTAAAAAGCATTTAAATGGGGAATCTTTCAATGACTTGTTTTTCAGGTTTTATTCAAGAGGGTTCTCAAAGGGGGAATTTCTCCAGGCCATTTAATTCGAATGAGCCCTGAGGAACTAGCCTCCCAAGAATTGGCTGCTTGGAGACAGAGGGAGAATCGACATGTAAGCAACTCCCTTCCTTCCCTGAAACAACTGTTTCACTACTAAGCTTTGAGTAGTTAACAGCATAATAATTTTTAAGATGCAAGTAACATAAGTAGTTGATTTTATTAGATACTTATTGTATTGTTATTAAAGGTTATTGAATGTGGTCTCCCCCCACCACATTTTTTGGTAAACAGCTGAGGGATGGGGCTGAGAAATTTAACCATTCTCAAATTCATAGACGGAGCTATGGATGAGATGAGATCCATGAGATAAAAATGATAGTTAACCAATGTTTTGAAACTATACAGTGTTACAATACATTGTGTACAAATAATGGAGTAAAACAAGCCTATATTTTGGGTTCTGACAGGGTTAGACAGTTGAACTAAGCTCATGAGGCATTTGTTATATTCTTCAACAATCAATGGCTATATATCATGAATTTAAAAGGCCAAAATGGATGTACCAATCTCAAATTGCCCATTTTTAACGTCAAATGCTTTGAACGTAAACACACCTTTCATGATGCATTCATTGGCAATATATCTGCCAATGTATCTGTATGGTTTATTATTTGGTATAAGACTATTGTTTGTGACGTGAGCTTGATATGCTAAAGTTATTGCTTATTGTGTGTTTTAATCAACAATGTTGTGTTTTTGCAGACTATTGAAATGATTGAAAAAGAGCAGAGGGAGGCAGAGAGGCGACCAATCACCAAGATCACCCACAAAGGGGAAATTGAAATTGAGAGCCAGGAGCCTGTGAAAACACCTGAAGCCATAGAGGTGGAGGTGAGAGACAGTTCACACCAGTCTGTGTTCTACATTCATTATGAATTCAGAATCCCCATAGTTGTTTTGTACTGTGTTACAGCCAGAGCCTGCTCCCAAAGTTCCTGAGGTGCCAGTAGAAGCCCCCCAAGAGAAGAAAACTGAGACCATCAAAATTGTTAAAGATACAACCAGCCAGCACAAGTCTCATCTGTTTGACCTACACTGCAAGATCTGCACAGGTTGGCCTTGATTGTTACTAATAACCAGGGCCAGATGGAATCAGGGAGAGGCAGATGTTCTTTGAGCCCCCAGATAAAACAGCCAATGATTCAAATCAAACTAAAAACTATAAAACATGTGATACAGTTTTGTAGGCTAAATATGAAAATATATATTAAGAGAAAATATCCCTTCAAATTCAGTTCAGCCCAACTAATAACATGAATCGCTACCACATTATTACTTGTGTTGTAATGTATTTACCTTGTCAGCATGTTTTAAGGTTTACCAGTTTTCTTTTTTCTTTTGAGTCAATTTAATTTGTTTTGGAAGGTCGTATGGCTCCACCTGTCGAGGAGGCTCCAACCAAAGTTGTGAAGGTGGCCACCACTGTTGTGAGGAGGCAGTCCAGCATGGAGGGAGAAACAAAGGGCACGCCCTCAACTGCAAAGGATGACGACCTCCACCTCAGTGTGTTAGAAGAGAGCCTCCTTAGCTCTGAATATGAGCGGAGGTGTGTCTTCTTGTATGATTCTTCTATATGTAGGGTCAGGACACATACAAAGTAAAGTGTCAATGTAAAAAAACTGGTTCCTCTGTAGTAAGTCATACTGCAGTTGCAGGGTCATTCTAAAAGCTGTGTGTTCTTTCAGGTCAGACTATACAAGTGGAAGAGTAGATGAGGCTGCCTTCCTCGCCAACCTGCAGTCTTTGTGGAGAGGATTCGTGAACATGCCTACAGTGGCTAAGCTTGTAACAAGAGCATACCCAGTCTCGGGTGTTCTGGACCACCTGACTGAGGTAAATACCACAGAACAGGATTTCCTTCTTTTGTGGATTCACTGTTAAATGCAAATGGCATATTAAACTTAAAATACAAGAAGTTTGCAACTTGAAATACTCATGAGGCTCACTCTCATCAGGATCTGCAGGACAGCATCCAGGTTGGTGGAAGGATCTCCCCACAAATTGTATGGGACTATTTTGAAAGGATTCGTGCCACTGGAACAAAGGTGAGTATAAAGTGCACTCCCTTGCATTATTAGGACACTAAGTTTTCCAGACAACCTGTGCATGAACTGTGGACTTTTATTTTTATCTCTTCATTGTTTTGTCTTAAGGAGGTGTGCCTGATTCGCTTCTCCCCGGAGACAGAGGAGGATGAGATCTCATACACTCTGCTCTATGCCTACTTTAGCAGCCGTAAACGTTTCGGAGTGGTTGCCAACAACTTGAAACAAGTGAAAGACATGTATCTCATCCCCTTGGGTGCCATCGAAAAAGTTCCACACCAACTCGTTCCATTTGATGGCCCAGGTAACACCAACATTCTCTTCTTGATAGTATTGAAAGGAATTTAAATAAGCATTACTTCATTTAATTGTGTGATTTTATAGGATTGATTTATATTTACTTTGTCTTTTTTTAGAAATCTTAATTTTACTCTGTGTAATTTTACAGGATTTGAAGCTAACCGTCCCAACCTCCTCCTTGGACTAATCATCCGCCAGAGGCCTAAGAGGGACTTCTTGCCAGTGAACTTGAATGAGACGGCAAGGTTTATAGCGAGCAAACCCCAGACAGTTCCCATAGACAATGCTGAAGTTGCCCGGGATGAGGACAACTCTTATCTTACTTCACTGATTGCTACACATACAAAGGAGGCAGAGGAACAGCCTAAGACAGCTGAGGATGTTGCTGAGTCCAATATAGACTCCCCTGAGAAGGCATCTTCATCGGATAAGGGCAATCTGGAGGAGTCAAATAAACCACTACGCTTTCTCCCTGGGGTTCTGTTGGGTTGGGGTGGGGAACTGCCACCCCTGCCAGATGTGTCATGTAAACCCACACCAGCAAATGATGACCCTCAGAAGACCAAGGAGGCCTCCAAGGTTGATGGAGCAGCCCAAGGAAATACCACCAAAAGTGCTTCAAGACTGGACCGTTTTGTCATCAAGAAGAGGGAACAAAAAATTGCCAAAGCAGAGCTGACGTCGGCCAGCGTGACTGAGAAATCTCTCTCTAACAACTCATTAACAAAAGATGTCAATGCAGTTAACCATAGTATGTCAGTCTCTCTGAAAGATGAGCCTCCAGATGTTTCAACTGAAGCATTCCTGGCAGGTTTGTCAACAGCTCCGGTTGGGAGTGAGCCTAACAGTACTGTCTCAAATAAAGGAGATTCAGTGAGTGACGATGACAAAGCCAACCAGGAGAAACCTACTTTCTCATCTCCTACGGCCTCATCCAATGTTTCTGCTGAAGAGAGCCCATCCACCCTTTCACCATCCCAAGCTGTTTCGGGTCAGCCCAAGAGCCTACCTAAACCACCTCCAAGTGGAATCTTGAAAAAGAGTTCTGCATATTCCAATATGACTGAAGAGAAGAGAACAGAAGTGGCACATTCAGGTACCACCAGCCATCCAGTTCCACAGGATCAACAACCAGTTTCTGTGTTGAGCACCAGAAAGTATCAACCTGTGGCAACTCAACATGGATACTTGCATCAGCCTCAGACAGACTACAGACCCATGGAAGAAGTCCAGAACAGCAGCAACCCAGGTCCTCTAGTTCTCCCAGCTGTATACCCTCATCCTGACCATGGACCACAAGCAGCTTCCTATACCACACCACAATTCCAATATCAGCCCCAAGTAGCACCAGCTATTCCCACTTTTAACAATACTACACCCTTCCCACCCCAGCTGCATCCTCCCCAAGTACCTGCCAACTTTGGTTATCCGAGTGTCCCCCCGCCCATGATGTTCCCCCCACCTGATCACCTGAATAGGAATCATGCCCCACCATGGCCTCAGCCTCGTCCTACTCCTCTGAATGCAGTGCCCGGGCCACCGCTTGCTTATAACATATTTGCTGGATCATCCAACACACCTCCATTCATAATCAAAGAGGACAAGGGCCCGGACCGGCTCTACAGTGATCCCTGGGCCAAGCAACCGCGACATCCAGAGGATGGCCATAAGGAGCACAGAGATGAGTATGAAAGGCACAGGCACCACAGTGAGTCCCATTACGGGAAGAAGAGCAGGTGCCATGACCGAGACAGAGACAATGAGCGGGGGAGGAAACGAGAGCATGGCTACGAGGACAAGCACAAGGAAAGGAGCAGGCACCACGAACACTTGAAAGAAGACCGTCATGGTGAGAGAAGGAAAGAAAGGCACCACAGCGATGACCACAGCAGCCGCCACAAGGACAGACACAGGAAAGACTCAGGTTACGACAAGGGGAGGAGAACTTCAAAAGATAGTCACTCATGAATTTCGTACCCCAGTCTACAACTGTTTTTGTGCTATTTCCTATAAATGTGTCGATGTTATTATATTTACAATACAGTAGAGCAAAAATGTTTCAGTAGGATTAACACATTCAGAAATTGGCTTTCTTAAAAACTATATGGCTTTGAGGTGATTTTCAAGTTTTGAATCATGTCTGTTAATTTTATTGTATGTATTTTTATTATGTATGTTACAGTGATATGCTCCACTGAGCATAAATGCTCTCATATGTCTCAAGTGGTTTATGTTTTCATTTGCATGAAACAACATGCAAGTGCAGGCATGGAGGCATCAGATGCACAGTTTGACATGAATGTAATTCAGCTGAGTAGAATTAACCCTTGAGTGGAAAAAAACATTTGCCATTAAAGCACCTTCTCTTGTTCTGGTTTATCAATATAATTGTTTTAACTGCTCAAATGTTTTGTTTTTTTCCTACTTATTTCTATGGACTGTACATTTTGGCTTGGCATGTACATGAAATCAAGTGTGCCTTCTGCACAGTGTGTTTATGTACAGTTATGTACAATTCGTAATAAAGCTAATCTTTTTATTGTTGATTAAAGGATTTCTTTGTGAGAAAAATATACATTTTGCCTTCACTGTTTTGGAGAAAATGCAGTTGCCTGGGGTCCTGATACAAATGTCCCTCCCATCCCAGAGGCCCAATGCAGTAGTATGAAGCACAGTGCCAGTCCAGGGTGGGTGGCAGGTGCACACAAAGGAGTCAATGGCATTTGCACTACAGCGTCCACCGTTTTGGCACACTTTATACCCACAGGATGTGCCATCCCAGGACGTCCTCTATGTTGGCTCCACTCAGTGCCCCCCCCCCACATTTGTCAGGTCAAAGTCATACACCTCAGATGAAAATGTCTGCCAATATCCAGCGTGGTCATCTCCTCAGTGGTATTCTGTCTCACTTCCACCCCATCAAGGGTGAGGAATCCATGATGCTCAGTTCTGCCACTTATATCTACTCTGTTGACAGCCTAACACATTGGAGCCATCCTCCAGGTTGTAGCGCAGCTTCACAAGCCCTGACATTAAAGACACACAGAAGAAGGCTCCTGTGGATGACAAAAGAACAGACCAATGGAGGGATAAGAATATCTATATGACATGATGGGTCAATATGTTATCTAGCCTACTGGTTTCCCCATGTCAAATGAATAAGGTGATAATGAAGCAAAGGAACAGCTTTTTTATACACACTCACCGGCCACTTTATTAGGTACACCTTGTTAGTACTGGGTTGGACCCCCTTTAGTAGCCCATCTGCTTCAAGGTTCGACGTGTTGTGCATTCAGAGATGGTCTTCTGCATACCTTGGTTGTAATGAATGGTTATTTGAGTTACTGTTGCCTTTCTATCATCTCGAACCAGTCTGGCCATTCTCCTCTGACCTCTGGCATCAACAAGGCATTTTCGCCCAGAGAACTGCCTCTCACTGGATATTTTCTCTTTTTCGGACCATTCTCTGTAAACCCTAGAGATGGTTGTGCGTGAAAATCCCAGTCGATCAGCAGTTTCTGAAATACTCAGACCAGCCCGTCTGGCACCAACAACCATGCCACGTTCAAAGTCACTTAAATCACCTTTCTTCCCCATTCTGATGCTCGGTTTGAACTTCAGCAGGTCGTCTTGACCATGTCTACATGCCTAAATGCATTGAGTTGCTGCCATGTGATTGGCTGATTAGATATTTGCGTTACCGAGCAGTTGAACAGGTGTACCTAATAAAATGGCCGGTGTGTGTGTGTGTGTGTGTGTGTGTGTATATACAGTGCCTATAGAAAGTCATCATACCCCTTTGAAATAGTTACTATATTTGTCGTACAGCCTGAAATCAAAACCCATTAAAAAAAAAGCCATACAACATCAAACTAATGAAAAAAAAGGCGACAGTTCTGAAAATTTATAAAAAATGAAAAACAAGAATAACAGGGTTGGAAAAGTCATGATTTAATACTTTGTAGAGCCACCTTTTGCTGCAATTACAGCCATCAATCTGTTTGGATATGTCTCTACTTGCTTTGCACACCTAGTTTGGAGAATATTTGCCCATTCTTCCTTGCAGAATTGTTCGAGTTCAGTCAAATTCCGTGGTGAGCAGCGATGGACTGCTCTCTTCAAGTCCATCCACAGATTTTATCCTCAGATCGGATTTAAGTCAGGGCTCTGACTTGGCCACTCAAGGACATTCACCTTTCTATCCTTAAGCCACTGCGTTGTCCTTTTGGCGGTATGTTTAGGATCGTTGTCGTGTAGGAAGGTGAATGACCTGCCCATCTTCGGCTGTCTAGCAGAGGGACGCAGATTGTCCTCAAGAATTTGGGTGTACTTGGCAGCATCCATTTTCCCTTCAATCCTGACCAATTGCCCAGTCCCCGCTGAAGAGAAACATACCCACAACATAATGTTGCCACCACCATGCTTCACAGTAGGTATGGTGTGTTTTTGGGTGGTGTGCTGTGTTTGGTTTTCGCCAAACATAGCGCTTGGAGTTCAGTCCAAAAAGTTCAATCTTGGTCTCGTCTGACCATAAAGCCTTTTTCCACATGGCAACAGAATCTTCCAGGTGTGTTTTTGCATAGCACAAACGAGACTGACTGTGGCACTTTTTCAGAAAAGGCTTCTTTCTTGCTACCCTGCCATACAGGCCAGCTTTGTGTAAAGCTTGTGAGATTGTTGTCACATGCACAGACAGACCAGTCCCAGCCATAAAGACTTGTAAGTCCTTCAAAGTTGCCTTTGGCTTCTTGGTAGCTTCTCTGATCAATGTCCTCCTGGCTCGGTCATCCAGTTTGGACGGACGGCCTGATCTAGGCAAGGTGTTGGTGGTGCCATACACCTTCTACTTCTTAATGATGCTCTGAACGGTACTCAGAGGGATAGCTAAAGCCTTCGAAATCTTTTTGTAGCCTTCACCTAACTTGTGCCTTTTGAAAGTACTTTTCCAACCATGGTGAATTCTTTGCAGAACCATGCACTTCTAGTAGTGGAATCCTCAAGAAACAGCTGGTTTTATTCTGAAGTAATCAAAACCACTACAATTGATGTCAGGTGGGGGGCAATTAGCCTGGTGTTTGATCTGGAAGTTGATTGGTTGCACCTGAGCAAGTTTATAATGGTATACTCTCAGGGGCTGATCACTTAACCAAACCAGGTATTTCACTAATTCATTTTTAATAATTGTCCAGAATTTTAAAAATGTTTATTTTCACTTTGATGATGAGGGTTATAATGTGTACATACAGCTCAAAAAAGTTAGATTTGATTTATTTTAATTTTGAGGGTGTAATGTGACAAAAGGTAAAGATTTCACAGGGTATGATGACTTTCTATAGGCACTGTATTTGTGAAATAAGCTCGAATTTAAAGTTTTATTCAGACAACAATTTACTAACAATTGCATGCATTTTCAATCATGGGAAGTCAATTGAGCAAAAATGACGCTTGTAGGCAAATTACTACAAAAAAAACAACAAGACAGAGTGTGATTTGCCACGCAAAGAAAGAAAAGCAATGATGAAATTATTAAAGACAAATCCACATTTAAAACATGTGCCAACAAAAAACATTGATCAAATGTCACCTCGTGAATGGATGCTGACCAAACTAGGACTATTCTATGTCGAACCATATCTGAACGATCTAGCAGAATGGACAGATAACCAATATTCTAGGGAGTTTTGAAAAGGACAAATTACAAATTGTGCATGATTATGTTATGGGAAACAAATCCATCAGCAACCCCAATTGGGATTTGCAATATATGAAAGAGGTGTACAATGCTTGGAGTTTAATGTCTCCACAGTGGCCAGGAAATATAGTCAAGAAAGAAAAATAGATCAAAGAAATGTATACATTTGGCCATGGAACATCCAGAAATCTAAACACAGATGAGAGCGCTATAAAACCTTCAGAATCAATAAAATGAATGATCCAAAATACCAACAATAATTATCAGAAAATACCTCTAAATTCAGAACCTCCAGCTTATAGTGCAGATGCAGATGATAGTGAAGATATTTTTGGTTAATCATGGAAGAGAAGAAATCATATGCGGACAGAACCAAAAAATGTGAACCCAAAGTAAGTGCAACATACATTTTCCCTAATGTTCGAGCAAGCACATATGAAATCAAACAATGGTGTAAGGAATGTAATGACTTGATGCTACACAACTGCAATAAGTTCTTTCAGATGACAGAGAGAAAATTCAGCGGGAACACAAAGCACATAAAAAAAAATAAAAAATGTAAATATACTAGAGAGTACATGGAAGGTGAATTCAAAAAGATTCTTACTATATTGAAAAAGAACTAATAAATATCGATTTACACAGGATTTGAGGAAGGTTAATGAAGCTGTGATTCCACTTTCACCAATTGTACCTGACACTAATTCAATTTTGACAGCATTGCCTGCAGACTCTAAATGGTATACAGTTGTTGATTTATGCTCAGCCTACTTCTCTATACCAGTTCATGAGAACACACAAGATCGTGGATGATATTCTTATAGCCTCATCAAGCAAAGAAAAATGCATCAAAGACTCTATTGCATTGCTCAAACACCGAGCAGAAGGGGGACACAGAGCATCACTGGCTAAACTGCAATTTTGCATGGAATCTGTCAATTATCTGGGATATATTCTGAACAATGGCTGTCGATTTTTATCCCCTGACAGAGTGAAGGCAATCAAAGACATTGAAAGACCACAAACTAAGACTGACATGCTATAGTTTTTGGGATTAGTAAATTATTGCAGAAGCTGGCTAGCTGAGTATGCAATATATGACACAATCCTACGCAAAGCGACCCTGAAGGAGGCTCCTGAATCGATCCTGTGGACTAAGGAAATGAAACATGCCTTTCGTCACATCAAACATTTACTGCGTGTTAGTCCAGCATTAGGGCTACTGGATTACAAACTAATGTTTCATCTATATGTGGCTGATAATGGGGATGTCACTTTAGCTGTATTGGCGCAGACACATGATGATGGTATGAGACCAGTTGCATATTTTAACAAAATTTTACCACTCATTGTAAAGGGAATGGTGCCCTGTTTACGAGCTGTTGTGGCTGCAGCAATAATGGTTGAAAAATCACAAACCACTGTCTTGGCACATGATATTACATACATGACATACGGTAAATATAATTTTGCAAAACATTACTACACAACACAACAAACCAGAGACGTAGTAATTATGAGCATATTTTGACAGGCACTCAACTTGACTATCTCTACTGCAACACACACCAACCCTGCACTACATTTAAAAACATTATTGCATGGGGTTGAACATGAACAAGATAGTGAGGAGATTACGCATGATTGCATGGAGGTAATTAACTCCACATCTAGCATGCGGACAGACTTACGACAGACTGCCTTGGAGGAAAATGACCTTATTTTATATTGCGATGGTTCTTCTAAGCAACCAAATGATAGAACTATACTCTCAGCATATGCATTTGTTGATAATGAAGGAAGATGCATAGAGAAATATAGATCTCATCTGCGCAAGCTGCTGAGTATAGTGCCTTCGGAAAGTATTCAGACGCCTTCACTTTTTCCACATTTTGTTGTGTTAGACTCAATTTAAAATGGATTAAATTAACATAATTTGCCATCAATCCACACACAATACCCCAGAATGACAAAGCGAAAACACGTTTTTTTAAATTTCAGTAAATTTGTTAAAATTCAAATACAGAAATAGCTCATGTACATAAGTATTCAGACCCTTTGCTATGACACTCAAAAATGTCATCAACAAATCACTCAATAAGTTGAATTGAGTTCATCTTAATGCAAGGATAACAGTTCATGTAATTTTCGAATTAATATCTTTGTTTTTATAGGGTCTCTGATTTGCATAGGAATCAATTCAACTTATTGAATGATTTGTTGATTACATTTTTGCATTTTAGCTAATTTTAAGAGTCTTCAGTTGTTGTTTGTTTTGAGGTATTTTTGCCTTAAGTTCCTTCTTCAGCAAATTAAATGCATGTTCAATTTGATTTAAATCTGGAGAATGACTTGGCCACTCTCGAACGTTCCACCTTTTGGCTCTGAAAAACTCCCTAATTGCTATGGCAGTATGTTTAGGGTCATTGTCTTGATGTATGATGAAGCACCGTCGAATGAGATTGGAAGCATTTGCTCGTACTTCAGCAGACAAGAATTCATACTGCTGCTGCCGTCAGCATCAATGAAGACAAGTGAGCCAGTTCCAGTGGAAGCCATACACGCCCAAGCCATAACCCCCCCTCCACCATATTTCACAGATGAGGTGGTATGCCGGGGATTTTAGGCAGTTCCTTTTTTTACTCCACACTTTACACTTGCCATCACTCTGGTACATGTTAATCTTTGTCTCATCTGTCCGCAAGACCTCTGCAGGCTCTTTTAGGTACTTTTTAGTTAACTGTAATCTGGCCATCCGGTTTCTACTGCTAACAAGTGGTTTACACCTTGCAGTGTAGCCTCTGTAGTTCTGCTAGTGAAGTCTTCTGCGAATGGTAGTCTCTGACACATTCAGGCCTTCCTCCTGGAGAGTGTTCCTGATCTGTGTTTTTTTTTTTTGGGTTCACTTTTTGAGTTTTTCTTTATTATGGTAAGCATTCTTCGGTCATACACTGTAGAAGTGAAGGCTTACTGAAGGAATGTGTTAGCAATGATCATGCAGTGGACCCAAATGCGGAGAGATACTCAGACGACAGCGTAAAGTAAATCAAGGAGAGTTTTTAATGAGAGAACTGGGGCACGGCACACAAACAAACACTGGGGGGAAAAAGGGTAAAATAAAGGTGGAGAAAACCAAGCTCCGTTAACTAAGGTACGCGCTTAACAAGCGGAATAACTAGAACTACAGAAATACGAAACTGGAACTAGGGCAATGGGGTAAACAACTAGGACTGCGGAACAGACGGGCAGACAGGGAGAATCTCCGACAAAGACATGGGGAACACACAGGCTATATATAACAAACAGGAGACAGAATACACAGGTGAAACTAATGCTGATAGATTGGGAGGCCACTGGCCCCGTACCGCCAGAGGAGGGCACCAGAGTCACCAGACAGCAACCTCAGGCGTGACACTTAGGTAGTAGCTTGATTTAGCTTTCTTCATTGATGAGGTACATCTATTTCTCAGTTACTCAGCTACTGAGTCTGTTTGTCTAGCTTTGGCCCAGGCCTGGTTTCTCAACAAAAGGAGATCTGAGAGTTCTATGGAATACCAAGGATTAGATCTATTCTTAATTCTAAGGCGTTTAAAGGGGGCATGTTTGTCTGCCAGAGATGTAAATATAGATGAGAAATGTTCTAGAGCCAACCGGTCGCCTACTGTGACACCACTGAGATGGAGAGGCACCAGCTCCGTCATGGTGGGCGGCCTCACAGGCTGGGGTGAAGCGGGGCAGGGTCATTGAGGGACGATACCTGCCCCGCTCCATCCTGGCCAGTTTCAGGACACTGGACAGCGCTGATCACGGGGCGGTAATCAGCACCTGGGACAGCACTGCCCTCAAGCAGCTGGAGAAATGCGTACCTGAGGCGCATGAGACTGACGAGCTCCCAGGGCTTTATTAGCCGGGAGCAAAAGCAGGAAGCTAAAGCCACCCACGCCGTCCAGGAGTGCCAGACTGCGGAAACTCTCCTCCTACCAGACGAACATCCATGAGAGACGGAACCCCTGGGAGGACCCGGACACCACAACGTCCACCTCCCCCAACCAGACAAGGGCAGACGGAACCTGGAGAAGTGGCGACCCACGAGCCCCAGCAAGACGAGGGCGGGTGAGACACCCGAAGGGGGGAGTGAGACTGACCTCTACCTTTTTGTGTTTTCTACAGGCCACGAGACTGGGCCAGAGCCAGTGAGATACCCCGATCCGGGAAGAACTTAAGTTATTTTTCTCCCCATTCCTCCGACTGGATATATATTTATAAGGCCTATTTGTTAGAATGATTTCTGGCAAGGTGGATTTATCTGGATTCTTCAAGTTGTCCATGTTGGTTTTGAGATTAACTGATAGTTAACCATCCCACAGTGGTTTGACCAGTCTTGATTAAAATCACCTATTATTTCGACTTCGAATGCAAATAGGAGGATAGAAGTGCAGCTATCAAGAGTACTATGATCAGCAGATGGTGGGCGATACACTCCTATCACAGCTTAGAGTTATTTCCAAAAACACACACTTAGAACGAAACATTCATATTGATTTGGTACAGTGGAGGACAGCAGAACAGATTTTTTGACAAAAATAGCCACCCCTCCACCTCTCCCTTCTCTGTCTGTCTTAAATATGGAATAGTCATATCAGGGCACATCATTGTCAGGCACTGACAAATTTAGCCATGTTTCAGAGGTCACAAAAATGTCTGGGTTTGCCTGTTGAGACCATGTGTTGATGAAGTCCATTTTATTTATTAGGCTTCTGGCATTTAAATGCAGTAGTCCATTTCTCATTTTAGGGTGGGTAACTCCTCTGAGGCGTAGGCCAATTTGCTAGCCTGTACTGAAACAGGGTTTTTTGGCAGTGAATGTGGGAAATGGATTGGGGTTACCTTAACAGGGCTAGGACTAGCGTCCCCTCACCACTTTAACACCTTCTCCATATTGTTAGATAGGATCTCTGCTCCTCTTCTGGACTCCGTCACGTGTAAAAAATGCTGGTCTCTCCCAAAGCAGGTCAAAATTGTCTACAAATCGAATATCCTTGGTGTTGCAGAATGCTTTCAGCCACCGATGTAGCTGCTGTAGCCTGCTGAACCTCATGTCACCTGAGCGTAGCGGGGGTAGTGAACCAGAGATCACTGGCTGTAGACCTGATTCCTTCAGGGTTGTGGAGAGCTGTATAAAGTCACTTTTCAGTTTCTCCAAACAGGCTAGTTTGATGTTGCTTGACCCAACATGAACCACAACAGTTTTTGACTCACGGCTACGTTCCAGGACTGAGGGAATCTGGTTTATGGCCTGGTTTTAGGACTAGGAGGAAGTGGAGGGCGTGACAGCAGAGGTCTGGAGAGAGGTTTTGTGGACAGATAAGATGAACCACTTCATCTGTGAAACATGGTGGAGGGGGTGTTATGGTTTGGGCATGTATAGCTGCCACTAGAAATGGTTAACTTAATTGATTAATTCATGCTCATGCTAGTGTCCTACCGTTGAGCCCGGAGATCCAGAACGAATGACACAAATTTTCTATACTAAAGCAGGAATTCTGCTTACCTTATTTTGAGCTCATTAATTTGTATAAATCGTCCGGTTCCTTTCTCAACGATAGTTCAAGGTGCAAGCCTTATTTATCCAATCCTGTTCGTGACGCCAATTATGTTGTAGAATTTAAGTAACAATACTTTGAAATAAAATACCGTTAACCGGAGCTGTTGATTCATTCAAAGACTTTATTCATGCAGAATATATAGCCGTTCAGGTTTGCAAAGTTGACCCTGTTTTTACCTCAGTCACCTGTCTTTATAGATTTCACACAGGTTAACGCCTTCTATTCAACGCATTTCTGTTTCCTGTCTACATACACCAATAACATTCAAGAATTACATTTCGTCATCAAGGTGGGCGCCGCCCACCTGCCTGGCGTCAGTTTGTCTGGTCAGGCCTTGATGAGCCCCAGGCTGATTACAAAAGCTTTTGTTCTGGCTGTTTACAACTTTGTTTATCACTTATTTACCCTATCTTTTAATTACTCTATCCTGGTTTCTGCAGCTTTGATCCTTTGTTTTCTTCACCTCTAGCCAACCCCTCAATCTTACCCCTCTTTACTGCCGTCTCCAAATGTTCTAGGACCATCTGTTTTCCTGTGATCTCTTCGCTAGGTGTGAGATTACTAACCCTTATATTGTCTTTAAATTTACCATATATTCCCCCCTTTGGGATTTAATAGTCCCACATCCTATATTAATGATTTGAAAATGATATAATCATAAAACATGCAAGTGATTTAAGACAATATACATAAGCGAATCATATAAGTAAAAATAACATGAATGACATCAACAGTATGACATTCTATTAGCTCCTGGGGACACGTCTCCTTTACAGGTGGGGGCGAAAAACCCAGCCTCGTACTAGGAAAATTCCCCCACGGTTCTCACATTATCCAGTCATCATTGAGCAACCACTTTACAGGTCTGCAAATGAGCACCCGTCCCCATGAGCAACAACTTCCTACACATTTAAATGACTACACAAATTGTGAACAAAAAGTAAAACATCACACAATACACCAACCTGTAATGGGACCTATTTTCCATCACAGGGGAACATTCCCTGTCCCTGAACCATGGCCATCCCATTGTGCCTCTATGCATACATTCAACATGGTCATTCTATCAGTTCTACACACAATAATTGTTACACATAACACCATAAAACACATCATCGTCCATTCGAGTTGTCAATATTTCCAAGGGGAATATAGTCCTTGTATGGCCAGGGTTTCGTCCTTCTTTATGGCTGGATCAATGTTCCTTTCAAGTAAGTGTAGCTGTTAGAGCTTGATAGTCCGGGGTGGGAGTCTAGACGATCTCGTCATTATCGGATGAGGGGGCAGAAGACTCACTGCTGCCTCCCCAGTTGAGAACAGGATATAGGTCTAGTTGGCCTCCCATTCTGTTGAGTGCCATCGGAGCTATCCCTCTGGTTACACTCATCTGCGTAATTATGCTCTGTATAAAGAAAGATCTCAAAACAGGCATTATACAACAAAATAACAGTCCTAACACTACAATCACTATCACAACCATTATTCCCATTTTCGCCAACATTCCTCCCCATGATCCTAGGATGTTGTCAAACCAGTCTAATTTCCCAAAGTCTGTGCCCGCATTGTGTCTCACTTCCTGTCTCAAGGTCTTTAGTTGAGTCATTGCTCTAACAAAACTTCCTGAAGGATCAGTGTTATCAGGAATGAATGTACAGCATTGGTCCCCAAACATTTTACACACTCCACCTTGAGCGGCCATCAGAAAATGTAATGCTTGTCTGTTCTGCCATGTCATTTCCCATCATAATAGTTACCGACTTGGCTAATCTAACCCTAGCACATATTCCTGACCAATCAGCGGGTAATGCCGCCATTAGCCTTCCTTCTCCACGTACCCAATAGTAATCTGCCACGGCCTCGCTTTGGCTGGTATATATACTGGTTATGGGTACTCCCCCTGGAATCCCACTCATCCCAAATCTTGCCATTAGTGGCCCAGAACAGTGGGTGTCGTTTGGGGTCCCTTTCAATAATGCATATACGGTGGGGGAAATAATTATTTGATCCCCTGCTGATTTTGTTCGTTTGCCCGATTACAAAGAAATGAGCGGTCTATAATTTTTATGGTACTTTTATTTTAACAAATAGAGACAGAATATCAACAAAGAAGTCCAGAAAAAACACATTATATAAAGTTATAAATTCATTTGCATTTGATCGAAGGAAATAAGCATTTGATCCCCTACAAACCAGCAAGAATTCTGGCTCATACAGACCGGTTATATGCCCATGAGGCACACAGATTAGTCCTGTCACTTTAGGAAAAGTGCTCCTAATCTCTGCTTGTTATGGGTATAAAAGACACCAGTCAATAGAATCAATCTCTTCCATTCCAACCTCTCCACCACCATGGGCAAGACCAAAGAACATTCAAAGGACATCAGGGTAAGAGTTGTAGACCTGCACAAGGCTGGAATGGGCTACAAGACCATCAGCAAGAAGCTTGGTGAGAAGGAGACAACTGTTGGTGCAATTATTAGAAAATGGAAGAAATACAAAATAACCATCAACCGCCCTCGGCCTGGAGCTCCATGCAAGATCTTGCCTCGTGGGGTAAGGATGATCATGAGAAGGGTGAGGGATCAGCCCAGAACTACACGGGAGGAGCTTGGTAATGATCTCAAGGCAGCTGGGACCACAGTCACCAAGAAAACCATTGGTAACACACTACACCGTAACGGATTGAAATCCTGCAGTGCCCACAAGGTCCCCCTGCTCAAGAAGGCACATGTACAGGCCTATCTGAAGTTTGCCAATGAACACCTAAATGATTCAGAGAAGGCTTGGGAGAAGGTGATGTGGTCAGATGAGACCAAAATTGAACTCTTTGGCATAAATTCGACTCTTCGTGTTTGGAGGGAGAGAAATGCTGAATGCTACAATCCCAAGAACACCATCCCCACCGTCAAACACGGAGGTGGAAACATTATGCTTTGGGGTTGTTTCTCTGCTAAGGGTACAGGACGACTTCACTGCATTGATGGGCCAATGGACGGGGCCATGTACCATAAGATCTTGGACGAGAACCTCCTTCCCTCAGCCAGAGCACTGAGGATGGGTCGTGGATGGGTCTTCCAGCATGACAATGACCCAAAACATACAGCCAAGGCAACAAAGGAGTGGCTCAAGAAGAAGCACACTAAGGTCATGGAGTGGCCTAGCTAGTCTCCAGACCTTAATCCTATAGAAAATTTGTGGAGGGAGCTGAAGCTTCGAGTTGCCAAGCAAAAGCCTTGAAACCTTCAGGATTTGGAGAGGATCTGTAAAGAGGAGTGGACCAAAATCCCTCCTGAGATGTGTGCAAACCTGGTGACCAACTATAAGAAACGTCTGACTTCTGTGCTTGCCAGCAAGGGTTTCTCCACCAAGTACTAAGTCATGTTTTGCTTGGGGATCAAATACTTATTTCCTTCTATCAAATGCAAATGAATTTATAACTTTATATAATGTGTTTTTTCTGGACTTCTTTGTTGATATTCTGTCTCTATTTGTTAAAATAAAAGTACCATAAAAATTATAGACCGCTCATTTCTTTGTAATCGGGCAAACTAACAAAATCAGCAGGGGATCAAATAATTATTTCCCCCACTGTATATATATATATATATATATATATATATATATATATAGTTTTGAATCACTTGCATGATTTATTAGTATATCATTTTAAACAATAGTATAGGATGTGGGACTATTAAGTCCCAAAGGGGGGAATATATGGTAAATTTCTATAGAAAATAAAGATTCCTAATTCCACAAAGGAAAGGTAGAGAGGATTAAGACCAGAATGGCCAGTGGTTGATTTGTGAGGGGAGAGTAGTGAAGAGGTTCTTAAAGGTTACAAGGAGGGAGCAAAGTTTGAAGAAAGTAGATGACCAGGGTGTGAGAAAGCAGGATATGGTAAATAAAGAGTGAAGAGGATATAAATTTAACCAGTTGTGAACATTCCAAGTAGACAGGACAAAGAAACTGAGAGCAGATTATGGAAACCAGATACACTTATTCCGTGAGAAAACAGGATAAGGGAGAGAGGGAGTGAAGATTTATTAAAACCCTAATAAACACTACGATTGGTAGGTGAAGATAAGGTCAACCGTGCCAGGCACTAGAATCACAGTAATAAACACAATGAGCTCATCACCAATATGAAGTAACGCGAGAACTGTCTTTAGAAATGGGAGGGGAAACCAGGCTGTGACGAGGTATAGGAGCCGAATGATATTGGTGGTTTCTAAATGATTTGCATATGAGGGAGGTAACCTATATTTGAAAGTATAAAATGGCGGACTGAAATGATAACGGTAACTTTTTTGCAAACTTGTTCACTTTTATTACTTGTGAATAGAAGTCTCTGGATAAACCATTAGCTCTAGTCTTTGCCATTTTATTTCAAAGTATTTTAACGTGGTATTCCACCACACCATCCAATGAGAACAGAGCAGAACCTGACACCAAACTAGTTGTGGGAAATGGGTCAAGTTCGTAATCCCATTGTGGAACCAGAGAATCTAGAAGGACACTTTTGTAAAAAATTAGAATTTAAATAAAATGTCTTGTCAAAAGAAGTTTTTTCATTATGCATTAATAAGTATGGTTTGAGCAATAGTTTTGGAACTTATCATGTGATTAAACTAGTGAACAATGATTTTATTTTACTATGAAACATTGGTTTATGGCTTACCTATAATCACTCAATCAATTTATAAATACATCGTACAACAACAATTTTAAACACTCTTGCACAGAAAAAAACATTGATGGAACAATGCTGTACAATCATTTTTAAGGCTTTTCCAATTGGGGGATTTCTTTTTTCTTTCAGGAGTTGCACATTCCGCTAATCCACTGGGAGGGCAATGGTCATCAAGAAGACCCCCACTCTGAGGTGACAGTGCATGACAGCCCACTGACTGACCAGCAAATGGAACAGCAGAGAGCAACCATTGACCCCATAGAACCCTATGATTTGGCATGGACATTTACAGTTGAAGTCAGAAGTTTACATACACCTTAGCCAAATACATTTAAACTCAGTTTCTCACAATTCCTGACATTTAATCCTAGTAACCATTCCCTGTCTTAGGTCAGTTAGGATCCCTACTATATTTAAAAAATGTGAAATGTCAGAATAATAGTAGAGAGAATTATTTATTTCAGCTTTTATTTCTTTCATCACATTTCCAGAAGTTTACATACACTTAGTTAGTATTTGGTAGCATTGCCTTTAAATTGTTTAACTTGGGTCAAATGTTTTGGGTAGCCTTCCACAAGCTTCCCACAATAAGTTGGTGGAATGTTGGCCCATTCCTCCTGACAGAACTTGTGTAACTGAGTCAGATTTGTAGGCCTCCTTGCTCGCACACGCTTTTTCAGTTCTGCCCACAAATTTTCTGGAGGATTGAGGTCAGGGCTTTGTGATGGCCACTCCAATACCTTGACTTTGTTGTCATTAAGCCATTTTGCCACAAATTTGGAAATATGCTTGGGGTCATTGTCCATTTGGAAGACCCATTTGCGACCAAGCTTTAACTTTCTGGCTGATTTCTTGAAATATTGCTTCAATATATCCACATAATTTTCCTTCCTCATGATGTCATCTATTTTGGGAAGTGAACCAGTCCCTCCTGCAGCAAAGCACCCCCACAACATGATGCTGCCACCCCCATGCTTCACGGTTGGGATGGTGTTCTTCGGCTTGCAATCCTCCCCCTTTTTCCTCCAAACATAATGATGGTCATTATGGCCAAACAGTTCAATTTTTGTTTCATCAGACCAGAGGACATTTCTCCAAAAAGTAAGATCTTTGTCCCCATGTGCAGTAGCAAACTGTAGCTTTTTCATGGCGGTTTTTGGGCAGTGGCTTCTTCCTTGCTGAGTGGCCTTTTAGGTTATGTCGATATAGGACTCGTTTTACTGTGGATATAGATACTTTTGTACCTGTTTCCTCCAGCATCTTCACAAGGTCCTTTGTTGTTGTTCTGGGATTGATTTGCACTTTTCGCGCCAAAGTACGTTCATCTCTCGGAGACAGAACGCATCTCCTTCCTGAGTGGTATGACGGCTGCGTGGTCCCATGGTGTTTATACTTGCGTACTATTGTTTGTACAGATGAACGTGGTACCTTCAGGCGTTTGGAAATTGCTCCCAAGGATGAACCAGACTTGTGGAGGTCCACAATTTTCTTGGCTGATTTCTTTAGATTTCCCCATAATGTCAAGCAAAGAGGCACAGGTACACCTCCAATTGACTCAAATGATGTCAATTAGCCTGTCAGAAGCTTCTAAAGCCATGATATCATTTTCTGAAAATGTTCAAGCTGTTTAAAGGCACAGTCAACTTAGTGTATGTAAACTTCTGACCCACTGGAATTGTGATATAGTGAATTATAAGTGAAACAATCTGTCTGTAAACAATTGTTGGAAAAATGACTTGTGTCATGCACAAAGTAGATGTCCTAACCGACTTGCCAAAACTATAGTTTGTTAACATGAAATCTGTGGAGTGGTTAAAAAATGAGTTTTAATGACTTCAACCTAAGTGTATGTAAACTTCCGACTTCAACTGTACTTGAAAGTTAGCCAGTTTGTCCAAACTATGCTCGAGGTCACTGTAGACGCATAGCCGGGGGATGTCAAGAGTTTTTCTTTCTTTTTTTGAGCTGTGCTGACCACATTGGGGTGTTATTTTATTATTTTGCCAGTGCATTCATCCCGAAGACATTGTTCTTCTCATGATTACCTACATCATTACTATAAGCGCATCATGTGCCCCTAGTTAAAGACAGTTTTAACAGAGAGTTCCTCTCTTCTGTAAGAACATGTAATGATTTCTACATAGTTATCCTTTTTAAATGGCAGTTCGCTTGCTACCACGCCACAACACTTGGGGAAAAATCACCTATCCTGCGTCAATTTAGTCCCTTGTATCAAGGGTGCATATTTCACTACACAGGGGGGCCTGACTAACCAGACTACAGTTTGCTTATACTGGTTTTCTGTTAGTTTGCATGTTTGATTATTTCACTCTTTTTTTTGGTGACTCCTAACACGTGGGAAACTAGGCTTGGAACCCTGTTACTGTACATATTTGTATTATGTCAATGTCGGCTGTATTAACAAGTGTAGCTTGTGGGGACTCTCATGATGCGGGGGGTGGTTGGGGCTGGGCTTCTCCTGAAGTTCAACATTGTTCATACCATTTCTCCCACTTTATTTCCTTACAACATACATCTAAGTTATCCATATGGTTCCATATAACTAAAGTTTCAAAGTAGTTATCTAACATCGTGTCAGGCAACATCATGCACGCATTGTGTCGTAAAGTACATGGTATAGACTGTAGGTGGAAACACAAATCAAGAACAACAACAGTATGGAAGGGACAGGTAGCTCCAGTGAAAAAAAAAACATACAACAGCAACACACGTCCCGTCCCTCCTGCTTATTTATATTTCAGTATTCTTCATATTTCAGTAGCCTTGTAAAAAAAAAAAGAAGAAAAATGTCACAGGTTAGAATCCTTCCTGTACTGGCCTGTTCCTGTGCACGT